>NC_066557.1:4572703-4635203 GCF_024679095.1 Eriocheir sinensis
AGAGGTACATGGTGTTCTCTTCTAACTATTTCCTACCGGCACGTTGCCGGAGGGAGAGGTGGGTGGGGAGGAGCCTTCATATTTTCTGTCCTGTCCTACCACACGTAGATTACTAGTATTAGCAGTAGTAAATAGACACCCTCGCCATAGACCGATAGGTTTTCTGGCGTTTGTTCTTCCTATGTATTCCTATGTATTCCTCCTCCTCCTCCTCCACCTCTTCCCTCTTCCTCGTAGACCTCCATAGACCGATAGGTCTTCTGGTGTCTGTTCTTCCTATGTATTCATATATATATATATATATAGAGAGAGAGAGAGAGAGAGAGAGAGAGAGAGAGAGAGAGAGAGAGAGAGAGAGAGAGAGAGAGAGAGAGAGAGAGAGAGAGAGAGAGAGAGAGAGAGAGGTGGGTGGGGAGGAGCCTTCATCTATTCTGTTCTGTTCTACCACACTTAGATTACTAGTAGTAGCGGTAGTAAACAGACACCCTCGTCATAGACTGATAGGTCTTCTGGTGTCTGTTCTTCCTATGTAATCCTATGTATTCCTCCTCCTCCTCCTCCTAATCCTCACCTGCCTCTTCCTCACACGGCTCGCCAGTCAGTCGTCTTTTTAAACTCCCAGGGCAAGTGTGTGTGTGTGTGTGTGTGTGTGTGTGTGTGTGTGTGTGTAATAATAATTAACGGCTTATTCATGGTCACATGCAGCCAACGGCTGAAAATACATATCAAAATCGAAGGTCAAAAAATAGAAATAGTAACAGAACTGTAAAAGAGCACCAATGTCCTTGGTAATGTAAAGGCTTTGTGCAATATTATAAAAGAGAAAATATAAAATACAATGGAAAACAAACCCAATGATAAAACTGGGGGAAATCATAGTTAAAAGGAAAATGATAGAAGTGACTAGTAAAACAAATGACTAGTAAAACATCAATGGTGGTTAAGAAGCTTGACTAGAGTGGGGACGTGCTGTGCTTATAACGGTCGGTGCGGCTCTAATGGGAACTACTCTCCATATCAGACCCTCTGACATGCCGTTTTTCGCAGATATCTTTTAAACAAAGACTCGGATCAGCATGGGACTTTGGCGCAGATTGTTTCACACACTCTGCTAATTTTTGACGCTATTGTGCAATGCCAGATGCGGTTAATTATGGCGTTTACTCTTGACTGTGATGGCAAAACCTGCGTGAGCCACTTACACATTCGAACAAGTGAGGCGTGACGCATTTGTGACGTATATCCACCACCTACCTCCACCCCTGGCTTCCCCTACTCCCATCCCTCCCTTTTCCTCCCTCCTCCTCCTCCCCTCTTTCACCCCAAATGCCCCCCCCCCCACCGCTCTCTCTCTCTCTCTCTCGTCTACAATGGCGGATAACTCCAAAGTTTATGCTAAGTATGGTAGGGTGTATGGTAGGGTGTTCAAGGTCGTGTGATGCACACGACCCTGATTTTTGTTCCAGCGTAACTGAATGTTGCTTAAGTGCTGTGTGAGGTTTGTTTGACAATTATACAACCATTGAAAGTTGTAGGGGTATATGACCCTCCTTCCCACAGGTTACGTTGAGCGTATGAAGGGATGAAGCACGCACCTGACGCAGGGGCGGATCTCCGTCGCCCCCCCCCCCCAGGATAATCTCGATTGTATGCGGATAGTCGGTACAGAACTGACTCGCTTATAATGTGCTGCAACTCTAATACGGAGTGTGTCGTCGGCTGTAGGCATATGTAGGCGCGGATACGGGTGTGGGGAGCCAGATGGACTGGGCCCCCCCAAAAAAATATTAGGATAATTAAAATATTTGATATACCCATGAATTGAGAAAACATAAAATATATTTAAGACCCCTATAATGCTAGAGAGCTGGGGAGCGAGGCCGGTCGCCGCTAGATAGCTCTGGACGCTGTCCTCCAAACTTTAAAAAAATCCTCCTCCATAGGTTCCTTGGGCCTTACTATGCGGAGGTGGACGGGATGGTCAGGCAAGATTATTTTTTTTTCGGTGTCTGATGTAATTTTTCACTCTCCTGCAGGGCCAGGGCACAACGAGCACAAAGGCACACAATGAGAACACAAAGGAAGAACAAACAACAGCAGACCTGATGGTCCTTACGAGGCTGTTTGTGACAAGGTACACTAACTATCTAATCAAAGGTGGAAGATGAAGGACAGCAAAGGCGAAGGCTCCTCCCCACCCCCCATCCCTCCAGCCAAAGGTGGCACGAAAGGAAAAAGAACCGTGCAGCATGGAAAAACTGCATGGAAATTATGTAGGAAAGAGGAAAGAACTACCATTACTGCTACCACTAACCGGGCGATAAAAGCGGACAAGGACACCAGTATTCGAAAGAACTTAACGTTATTACGACAATGAGTAATATCTTAGTTGCTGGTTGGATTCAAAATACTTGTCTAATCTATTATTGAAGGCCGTAACTGTTGTACTATCAACGACATCACAGGGTAGAGATTTCCAACCATTAACAACTCGATTGAAGAAGAAGTGTTTAGCTTCGTGCGACGAGAATCTTTTACCACTTATCTTCAAATAGTGATTTCTTCTTGTTCTATTTGATCGATCAATTGTAAAGTAATCTTCCGCATTAATATCACTGATACCTTTAAACATTTTAAACACTTCTATTAGATCGCCTCACATTCTTAATTTTGATAGGCTGAATAAATTTACTTCTTTAAGCCTTTTTTCATATGCTAAATTTTTCAACCTTGGCATCATCTTTGTTACTCTTCGTTGAACCCGTTCCAACTTTTTTATGTATTTTCTGTAATAGGGAGACCAAAACTGTACACAGACGGGGTCGAACCAACGAATTATACAGTTTTAATATTACTTTTTCCGATTTATTATTAAAGACTCGTCCGATAAAGCCAACCAATTTGTTTGCAATTTAAACTACCTCTGAACAATGCTGACCGGGCTTTAAATCGCTTGGTATAATGATTCCAAGATCATTTGTTTTACTTACTGCAGAGAGTTGTTGGCCATTCATTACGTACCGAACGCGATTTTTTTTCCGATGTGCAACACTTTACATTTGTCAACGTTAAATTTCATTTGCTATTGATTGGCCCAACGTGCAAGTCGATCTAGATCTGATTGTAAAGCTTCTTCGTCGAGTGTCGCAGTTACTTTTTTTTGTGTCATCAGCAAATTTTGATACTTTGCAAGTAAGCCCATCATCGATATCATGAACATAAATTAAGAAGAGCATGGAGCCAAGCACTGATCCTTGAGGTACGCCGCTTCTGACATCGAACCAGTTAGATGTAACACCGTTTAGAACTACTCTCTGTTTCCGCTCAGAGAGCCAGTCCAAAAGCCAATTGTGAATGTTACCCGAGATACCGTGCGCCAATAGTTTGCTGAGCAATCGTTGCTGGGGGACCTTATCAAATGCCTTTTGAAAATCCAGATATATGATATCTACTAATCTGCTTTCATCGAACACCTCAAAAATATAATGAAAAAAATCAAATAAGTTAGTTAAACACGAACGTTTACTACGGAAGCCATGTTGCGAATTATTTATTATATTATTTTCTTCGAAGAATTTCACCATATTGTCGCGAATGATAGTCTCCATTAACTTACACACAATCGATGTCAGGCTAATTGGTCGATAGTTTCCTGGATGAGACTTTTTGAAAAAAAAGGGGGACAAGGGCCCCGCGCTCATATGAGCCCCGCACTCATCTAACAATCTATATACTCGTACTGGGCCGTAGTACGCCGTACCCACGGGGGGGAAGGGGCCCGGGGTATCGGACGCCCCCCCCCCCCCCCTCCCCCGCTTGTCTGCTAAAATGGCCACTTTCAGAGGTCAAGACGAAAACTGATACCTTTCTGTTGCATTTCTGGAGAACTCAGGATTTTCTTTATTTATTTTCAGTATTTAAGTTCCGGAATCGTATATTGAATATTATAGAGCAGCATTCAAAGGCCTAGGAAAAAGTCTTTGTGAACTCATTCCTCACATTCAAGCAGAAAGTGAATTTTAGTGCAGGCCACTATCATCATTCGGCACTTCGAAGAGGAAATAAGGGAAGACTTTCTTGCCTTCGTGCACGCCCATTACCTCACCGGTTAAGGTTTAGACTGGCTCCTTTTTGCGCACCGTTGAAGACCTCGGATTGGACATGACCAAGTGCAGGGGACTTGGTTTCGATGGAGCAAGTGCCATGATGGGACAATTCAAAGTGTGTGCCGAAGTACTCATGAAGAACTACACCCTGGCCAAGCCAATCCACTGCTTTAACCACCGGCAGAATCTAGTACTGACGAAGGCGTGTGACGTCAAGTAAATGAAGATCGCTCTTCAAACACTGACCGAGGTGTACAACTTCGTTCATTCTTCGAATATGAGCCCATATCTGTGAATCTGTGATCTGTGAAGCGGAGAGACCGCTTCACAGATCAAGGTTGTCAAGCTTACCTCGGCCAAGCACGAACAGCTTGTTCTCCTGTGCCCCACCAGGTGCATTGAGAGGCATGACGCAGTGCTGGGTTTGTTTCGTGCAATTTCTGCCTGTCATCGCTGATTTTCTCGAGGAAGGACTCGTTGGAATGGTTGCAGTGGAGTGTATATTAGTGCATACTCTCGAGCCAAGCCGAACTCTTCAGAGAAGAGATGGCGACCTGGTGTCAGCCTATGCGTCGTATCGATACCATTTTTGCCAAGTTCAGAGCAGATGCTGAGAATCATTTCCACGACGTGTTCATGAAAGTGGAAGAGCTTTTGGTCGAGGTGGGGTCATCGCATGACACCATCCCTGTGCCACGACTCTGTGGACGACAGACCCAGCGGTCAAATGTTCCGTGCGAGAATGCTGAGGAGTACTACCGCCGGGTGGTGTACATTCCGTTCGTGGACCACGTCTTGGCTGAGTTGAAGAGTCGGTTCGGCGATGACACAGTGCCTGTCGCACTTCAGCTCAAGCAACTCCTAAAAGGCCCCGAAACGGATGTTGCGGCTGTGCTTCAAGCAGTGAAGCTCTACGAGCTCGACATCGAATCCTTGACACTCGTGAAGGTGGAAGCGGAGCGCTGGGCATATCTGTTCCGATCTTCCAAACTATCAAAAAAGCCCAGGCACACACCAGCATGTTCCCCAATCTCGCCATTCTCTTGAAAAGTCTGTTGACGCTTCCAGTCTCCAACGCGGAAGCCGAGAGGTCTTTCTCAGCATTGAAAAGGCTGAAAACCTGTCTGAGGAGTACCGTCGGCCAAGAGTGCCTGAACGGACTTGCCCTCCTCTGTGTCCACTATGATATCCCCATTTCAGTCGAGAGAGTGATAAGCAAATTCGGCAAAAAAAACGACGACTACTCTTTGATTAGTGAGGCACTTGTTGAATACTTGGGAATTTGTAAATATATTTCTTTAGATCAGCCAATCTTTTCAAATGTGTTACCTCAATCCCATGTACGTAAAAAAAGCCCTATAAGAATTCCTTTTTATCTTCAGCTTTTTTTTTTTACAACAAAGGAAACAGCTCAAGGCACAAAAAAAGGAAACAATAATAAAAAAAAAAGCCTGCTACTCGCAGCTCCTAAAAAAACGAATCAAAAGAGGTGGCCGAAAGAGAGGTAAATTTCGGGAGGAAAGGTGTCCTGATACCCTCCTCTTGAAGGAGTTCAAGTCGTAGGCAGGAGGAAATACAGATGAAAGAAGATTGTTCCAGAGTTTACCAGCGTGAGGGATGAAAGGGTGAAGATGCTGGTTAACTTTTGCATAAGGGGTTTAGACAGTATAGGGATGATCAGAAGTAGAAAGTCGTGTGCAGCGGGACCGCGGGAGGGGGGGAGGCATGCAGTTAGCAAGTTCAGAAGAGCAGTCAGCGTGAAAATATCGATAGAAGATAGAAAGAGAGGCAACATCGTGACGAAATTTAAGAGGTAGAAGACTATCAGTAGGAGGAGGAAAGCTGATAAGACGAAGAGCCTTAGACTCCACTCTGTCCCGAAGAGCTGTGTGAGTGGAGCCCCCCCCACACGTAAGATGCATACTCCATACGAGGGTGGACAAGGCCCCTGTATATGGATAGCAACTGTGCGGGGGAGAACTGGCGGAGACGATACAGAACGCCAACCTCTAGGAAGCTGATTTAGCGAGAGAGGAGATATGAAGTTTCCAGTTGAGATTTTGAGTTAAGGATAGACTGAGCATATTTAGTGTTGAAGAAGGTGCCAGCTGAGTGTTGTCGAAGAATAGGGGATAGGTGTTTGGAAGATTGTGTCGTGTTGGTAGGTGGAGAAATTGAGTTTTTGAGGCATTGAAGGACGCAAGGTTCCTTCTGCTGTCTATTGTCTAATTTTACATATTAGCTATTTTTTTTTTGTAAAGGTTAGGTTTGTTATTCATATATGCCCTGTATTATTATTATTTTTTTTTTACAACAAAGGAGGCAGCTCAAGGGCACACAAAAAAAGAAAACAGTAAAAAAAAAAAAGCCCGCTACTCGCTGCTCCTAAAAAAGAAACAAAAGAGGTGGCCGAAAGGAAGATCAAATACGAGAGAAAAGGTGTCCTGATACCCTCCTCTTGAAAGAGTTCAAGTCGTAGGCAGGAGGAAATACAGATAAAGGAAGATTGTTCCAGAGTTTACCAGCGTGAGGGATGAAAGAGTGAAGACGCTGGTTAACTCTTGCATAAGGGGTTTGGACAGTATAGGGATGAACATGAGTAGAACGTTGAGTGCAGCGGGGCCGCGGGAGGGGGGGAGGCATGCAGTTAGCAAGTTCAGAAGAGCAGTCAGCGTGGAAATATCGATAGAAGATAGAAAGAGAGGCAACATTGCGGCGGAATTTAAGAGGTAGAAGACTATCAGTATGAGGAGCAGAGCTGATGAGACGAAGAGCCTTAGCCTCCACTCTGTCCAGAAGAGCTGTGTGAGTGGAGCCCCCCCACACATGAGATGCATACTCCATACGAGGGTGGACAAAGCCCCTGTATATGGACAGCAACTGTGCAGGGGAGAAGAACTGGCAGAGACGGTACAGAACGCCCAGCGTCGAGGAAGCTGATTTAGTAAGAGATGAGATATAAAGTTTCCAGTTGAAATTTTGAGTTACGGATAGACCGAGGTTGTTTAGTGTTGAGGAAGGTGATAGCTGGGTGTTATTAAAGAATAGGGGATAGTTGTTTGGAAGATTGTGTCGAGTGGATAGGTGGAGAAACTGTGTTTTTGAGGCGTTGAAGGACACCAGGTTCTTCTTGCCCCAATCGGAAATAATAGTAAGGTCTGAGGCTAAGCGTACTGCAGCCTCCAGCCTTGAGTCGTTAAGTTACTGAAGGGTGGGTCTTCTATTAAAAGAAGTTGAGTAATGCAGAGTGGAATCATCGGCGTAGGAATGGATAGGACAGTTCGTTTTGGAAAGAAGATCATCAATGAACAACAGAAAAAGAGTGAGAGATAGGACAGAACCCTGTGGGACACCACTGTTAATAGATTTAGGGGAAGAACAGTGACCGTCTACCACGGCAGAAATAGAACGGTCAGAAAGGAAACTGGAGATAACGGTACAGAGAGAAGGATAGAAACCGTAGGAGGGTAGTTTAGAAAGCAAAGATTTGTGCCAGACCCTATCAAAAGCTTTTGATATGTCCAGCGCAATAGCAAAAGTTTCACCGAAACGGCTAAGAGAGGATGACCAAGAGTCAGTTAAGAAGGCTAGGAGATCACCAGTAGAACGCCCCTTGCGGAACCCATACTGGCGATCAGATAGAAGGTCAGAAGTGGAAAGGTGCTTTTGAATCTTCCGGTTATGATTGATTCAAAAGCTTTAGATAGACAAGAAAGTAAAGCTATAGGACGATAGTTTGAGGGATTGGAGCGGTCACCCTTCTTAGGTACAGGCTGTATGAAGGCATACTTCCAGCAAGAAGGAAAGGTAGATGTTGACAGGCAGAGGCGAAAGAGTTTGACCAGGCTGGGTGACAGCACGGAGGCACAGTTTTTAAGGACAATAGGAGGCACTCCATCAGGTCCATAAGCCTTCTGAGGATTGAGGCCAGAGAGGGCAGAGAAAACATCATTTGGAAAAAAAATTAATATCAGGCATGAAGGAGTCAGAGGACGGATGAGTAGGAGGAATATGCCCAGAACTGTCCAGGGTGGAGTTCTTACAGAAAGTCTGAGCAAAGTTCAGCCTTAGAGACAGATGAGACGGGAGTGCTACCGTCAGAGTTAAGGAGAGGAGGGAAAGAGGAAGAAGTGAAGTTGGAGGAGATCTTTTTGGCTAGATGGCAGAAGTCACGGGAAGAGTTAGTGAAAGCAAGGTTTTGACATTTTCTATTAATGAAAGAATTTTTCATCCTCGGCTCCTTACATCCCAGTGTGATGAGGTTCTCGACACTAATTTTTATACTGCAGCAACGACGTGCAGGAAAACACGTTGAGGATATCAACCTTATGATTTATCGTCGAAAAAAAAGTACAGCGAAACATTGCACGGGGCAGCAACATGACTGATAAAAAAAAAACAGTAAATTGTCGTAGAAAAAAAGTAACTCGAGACAGTTAAAAAAAAACAAAGTAAATTATCACATAAAACAGTAAAGCGAGACAAACTTAGTATGTGAATACGTAGGAAGAAACGTAAAGTAAACATTCAGTTATCGTTGCAGAAACAGCAAAATGCTAATTTCAATATGGGAACATGTAAGAAAATGAAATTGTACAGTAAACTACCGTAGAGTTTAGTATAAACAGTCTGTAAGTGATCGAAGATTAATAAATGCATGACACTAAAACTGTCGCAGAATAAAGACAATTTTAGGCTATTAAAACAGTAAAACGAAACAAACAATACTAACTCATTAATTAAGGGGTAATTTTCAGTACAAACACGTATAACGCTATGTACAAAAAAAAAAAAAAAAAAAATCAATCATTCAGTCAACGTAGGCATACGTTGGGGGGTGCGTCGCCTCGCCCACCCCACGGCGCCAGGTCCGGGTGTCCCTCCGGGCGAGTCTCCATGCAGGCTGTAAAGTATCGCAAAATAATGATATACAACAAAAGAAAAGAAATTACATTGGAAAAAAACAAATACGATGAACCGAACCAACATTCTAAATAACTACATAAAGAAATAGTAGCGTGACAATTCCCTAATGGAAGGCGGCGAGGCCAACACACGAACACAAAGTACGGAACAAATTAAACGAACTGTTCCTCAACACGATAAAAGTGATCACTACGAAACAAATGTAAAATAAAGTGTTGAAAATAAAAATAATAACACCTGAAGTACATAAAAGCTAAATAAATAAATAAAGAAAAGAAAAAAAAAGAAAAACTAACGTACATGAAAAGCAGGCGATAGAAAGTAAAATAAAATTACGTAAAATTAAGAAAGCGAAATACCACAGCACGAACATCAATCCATCGAGTAGAAAACAATATATTATTACAAAGTGTTTGTTGACCAAATTTCAGATGTGTTCTGAAGCTCAACATCCATCCCGACCACTCGTTTGTCTGTCTGTTTAGCTGTCTGTCTCCTCTCTCTCTCTCTCTCTCTCTCTCTCTCTCTCTCTCTCTCTCTCTCTCTCTCTCTCTCTCTCTCTCTCTCTCTCTCTCTCTCTCTCTCTCTCTCTCTCTCTCTCTCTCTCTTATTTCCATTTCTCCTCACATTTGAGTAAAGGAAGGAAGAGGTATTGAAGGACAGGTCGAACTTATGAGAAGAACACGGACGAGGACGAGGACGAGGACGAGGAGGAGGAAACAAGGACCCATTGAAAGGCGGCCAAGATGAAGCCTATTGGCTCACTACGAGGCCGCCTTCTCCAGTACTGTGATCTGTTCGACAGTCACTTGGTGCTTCCAGTGTAGATCAAGCCAAGATGAAGCCTATTGGCTCACTACGAGGCCGCCCTCTCCAGTACTGTGATCTGTTCGACAGTCACTTGGTGCCTCCAGAGCAGATCAAAACACTTCGGTGCGCACGTTCTGTTTACGCTTGATTCGCGAAGTAACAGTAGATGCGATTTTTCAAAGAAGTTGATGGTTTCTGAATTTAAAACTTCAACAGGTAGGTTGTTCCATTGGCGTATGATTTGGTTTGTTTCTAGTTTTTGAGATGGTTTGTAACAAAAAAAATGGAGTGGTCGACGTTACTGAAGTTCTTCAAATGATTAAAGATTCATATTCTCGCGTAAGCGTCTCTTTCCCAGTGAAATTCGTTTATTCGGTGGAGGAGGAGGAGGAAAATGCAGGCGAGAAAGATACCCAAGAAAGACATTTGAATAGTGAAATATCAGCATTCAAATGTACGTAGTGAGGGAGAGATTTTGCGACGGAGAGAGAGAGCCGCCCGGACACACCCCGCGGCTCGAGGCTTTACTCGGCGTGTTTCGAGGTGTCTTAGAAGCTTTGAAGAACTTGCTCGCCTTAAAGATTATCTCTCTCTTTCATCCTTTGAAAACAATGTGTCAGCCTATTATATTGATTATAATCCTATCTATATATCTGTCAATGTCGCTAAACTAATAGGAATATTAATATTAGTGTCATTCCACAGTAGATATCACTACTACTTTCAATCATAATCAATAATCAGTCATTATTACTACATGTACTACCAATATTCCTGTTGTCATTAATATCAATATCTATAATTTTATAAATGCTTGACCCTCCAAGCCAAAGAAGATGCTGCGTTTGTACAAAAGAAGATCACAGATGTATAAACTGTGCATGTGTTAAGGAGAAAAGACGCTGTACGAACTGTAAAAAGAGCGACAGGTGCCAAAATCCCCTGGGCAGGGATCAGAGCAGGGAGGATAACGATGAAGCGCGACACCGCGGGGACAATGAGGGCCGCCGGGGAAGGAGTGAGCCGGGGAGGGGTGTCGGAGGAGCTGCACAACTGCCACCTCTATATCCCCCTCAACCGGTACCACCCCTTCCATTGGCACCTCCAATGTTGCCACTACCAACACCACTACCACCACCCCCTCATCACTCTTCCTCTTCGACTGGACAGGGCGCGGCGGAGGTCGGGGGAAGCTTTGCTTGGAAGGGGCTAGCGGAGGGGGAAGCAACGAGGTGGGTGGATGACACATACCTTGAAGTTGTTGGATGGTCTGCAAGAAATCTTTTTGAACCACCCAGATGTGGAGCCACGACATTTATCATCAAAGAAATTGTCACCCTGTTAAATAACTACATCCAGAACACACCACTGGCGCCCCTGTCCCTGAAAATTGTATTCACTCTCCCCCATCTCTTCCTCCAAAAAGCACACCCAAAAACCAAACAAGCCGAAAATATCGAGGCATTAAGAAGACGAATTGCCTTGTGGCAAACTAACGAGTTAGATGCCCTCCTTGGAGAAGCCAGAGCCATACAGGAGAGGCTCCCCGGACCCCAACAAAACAACACCTCCACAGAAGACAGGGCCCGGAAGTTTGCAGACAAAATGCGACAAGGCAACGTTGCGTCTGCAACACGAGCCTTGTCAGAAAATTCCACACGGGATGTGCTTCCACTCACCAGGGACACGATCAGTCAACTCAAGGAAAAACATCCTCCACCGAGTGACCTGAAGGGACTGAGACTGGCAGGATGTCACCAACCACCGAATCCAGTTATATACGAAAGGATAACAGGAGATATGGTGTGGAAGAAGGCCCTCCAGACTCGTGGCAGCGCGGGGCCCTCAGGACTTGATGCACGGGGATGGCGAAGCTTGCTGAGCAGCGCCAACTTTGGCAATGCAGCTGGCGACTTGCGCAACACTATTGCAGCACTGGCAAGAAAACTCGCCTCCTCCAGCTGCCACTATGTGGACGCCCTGACGGCATGCCGCCTCATTCCCCTGGACAAGAAGCCAGGATGCAAGCCTATAGGAGTCGGAGAAGTCCTGCGGCGCATCGTAGGCAAATGCATCATGGCTGTCGTCAAAGAAGATGTGAGAATGGCAGCAGGGAACCTCCAAGTTTGTGCGGGGCAGCAGGCAGGAGGAGAAGCAGCAGTCCATGCCATGCGGGAGATATTCGACCACGTGGAGTGCGAAGCAGTGCTTCTTGTTGACGCCAAAAATGCCTTCAACACAATAAATAGAAAGACTATGATACATAACATTAAAACCAAGTGCCCTAGCTTAGCTATGTATGTCGAAAATACCTATACATACCCGACTGACTTATACATAAATAGCCACAGTGGAAAGGTGAAAGTGTTAAAATCATCTGAGGGAACAACACAAGGTGACCCAATAGCCATGGCTATGTACGCCCTGGGCCTATCAATCCTCCAAAATGAAATTGCGTTCGCAGAAACACGGGTGAAACAGGTGGCTTATGCGGATGACCTCTCAGGTGCTGGTAAAATCTCAGACTTAAAAGGGTGGTGGGACACTGTGAACACCGCCGGCCCTGAGATAGGATACATCCCTAACGCCACCAAGTCTGTCCTTATTGTCAAACCTGAACATTATGACCATGCCGCAGAAACTTTTAGAGGAAGTGGCGTCATTGTGACAAAAGACGGACAACGACACTTAGGTGCAGTGATCGGGACAGAGGTATATAAGAAGGAGTACGTGGGAGACAAAGTAGCTGAATGGGTGAAGGAAATAGAAGCTTTGTCTGCCATTGCCAAGACTGAGCCACACGCTGCCTATTCAGCGTACACCCACGGCATCCAACATCGGTGGACGTTCCTGATGCGCACCATCCCCGGCATCAGTCCACTCCTCCGACCACTGGAAAATGCCGTCAAGAATGTATTCTTGCCGGCGCTGGTGAAATATCATGCTTTGGGGGAGGAGGAGAGGGATATGCTAGCACTTCCCCCAAGACTGGGTGGGATGGGGATCACCAACCCTGAGAAGCTGGCAGATAAGGAGATATAAAACTCCATCAGCCTTACCAGGTCACTCATCAACAGGATCATCGCTCAGGAGGCAGAGGGCGAGATAGACCAAACAGAAATAAGAGATATTAAAAGAAAAATCTCAGAAGAAAGGCAACAGGCCCAAAAAGACGAGCTGGACCGTCTTACACACCACCTGTCCACAGAAATGGGTAGAAAAATACACACAGCACAGGAGGCAGGCGCCTCTAACTGGCTAACGTCATTACCAATCAGAGCAAAGGGCTTCAGCCTCAACAAACAAGAATTTGTCGACGCCATTGCTCTGAGATATGGCTGGCCGATTGAGGGACTGCCTGATCTCTGTTCATGTGGATCACCAAATGATGTCACCCACACCATGACATGTAAAAAAGTAGGCTTCGTCTGTATTCGACACGATGAAGTGAGGGATCTGACAGCCAGCATGCCTGGGGAGGTATGCCAAGACGTCACTACCGAGCCGGCACTGCTTCCCCTGGACGGCGAACACCTTCGGTACTGGACAGCCAATACCTCACAGGAGGCACGGGTTGATGTAAGTGCCCGCGGATTCTGGGTGCGCGGACAGCGGGCGTTCATGGACATCCGCATATGCTCCTCAATATCAAGGTGCTTACATCTCCTCCTCAATATCGAGGTGCTTTCATCTGCTCCTCAATATCAAGGTGCTTACATCTGCTCCTCAATATCGAGGTGCTTTCATCTGCTCCTCAATATCAAGGTGCTTACATCTGCTCCTCAATATCAAGGTGCTTTCATCTGCTCCTCAATATCGAGGTGCTTTCATCTGCTCCTCAATATCAAGGTGCTTACATCTGCTCCTCAATATCGAGGTGCTTTCATCTGTTCCTCAGTATCAAGGTGCTTACATCTGCTCCTCAATATCGAGGTGCTTTCATCTGCTCCTCAATATCAAGGTGCTTACATCTGCTCCTCAATATCAAGGTGCTTTCATCTGCTCCTCAATATCAAGGTGCTTTCATCTGCTCCTCAATATCAAGGTGCTTACATCTGCTCCTCAATATCAAGGTGCTTTCATCTGCTCCTCAATATCGAGGTCCTTTCACTGCTCCTCAATATCGAGGTGCTTTCATCTGTTCCTCAATATCGAGGTGCTTTAGTCTGCTGCTCAATATCGAGGTGCATTCATCTGTTTCGCAATATCAAGGTACTTTCATCTGCTCCTCAATATTGAGGTGCTTTCATCTGCTCCTCTATATCAAGGTGCTTTCATCTGCTCTTCAATATCAAGGTGCTTTCATCTGCTCTTCAATATCAAGGTGCTTTCATCTGCTCCTCAATATCAAGGTCCTTTCATCTGCTCCTCAATATCATGGTGTTTTCATCTGCTCCTCAATATCGATGTTCTTTCACCTGCTCCTCAATATCAAGGTGCTTTCATCTGCTCCTCAATATCAAGGTGCTTTCATCTGCTCCTCAATATCAAGGTCCTTTCATCTGCTCCTCAATATCATGGTGTTTTCATCTGCTCCTCAATATCGAAGTGCTTTCATCTGCTCCTCAATATCAAGGTGCTTTCATCTGCTCCTCAATATCGAAGTGCTTTCATCTGCTCCTCAATATCATGGTGTTTTCATCTGCTCCTCAATATCGATGTTCTTTCACCTGCTCCTCAATATCGAAGTGCTTTCATCTGCTCTTCAATATCAAGGTGCTTTCATCTGCTCCTCAATATCGAGGTGCTTTCATCTGCTCCTCAATATCGAGGTGCTTTCACCTGCTGCTCTGTATCGAGGTGCTTTCACCTGCTCTTCAATATCGAGGTGCTTTCACTTGCTCCCCGATATCGATGTGCTTTCACCTGCTCCTTAATATCGAGGTGCTTTCATCTTCTCAATATCGTAGTGCTTTCATCTGCTCCTCATTATCGATGTGCTTTCATCTGCTCATCAATATCGAGGTGCTATCATCTGCTCCCCAATATCGATGTGGTTTCATCTGCTCCTCAATATCAAGGTGCTCTCATCTGATCCTCAATATCGAGGTGCTATCATCTGCTTCGCAATATCGAGGTGCTTTCATCTGCTCCTCAATATGGATCTGTTTACATCTGCTCTTCAATATCAAGGTGCTTTCTTCTGCTCCTCAATACCAAGGTGTTTTCATCTGCTCCTTAATATCGATGTGCTTTCATCTGCTCCTCAAGAACTTGAAGAGAGTTTAAACTATCAGGAAGATTATAGCAGAAGGAGCGACGTGCGAATCAGTGGCATGGAGGAGCGTGGAGCCACTGAGCCATGGGAGCCGTGACGTCACTCCTGGAGGAAAAGATGCAGCTGCCGGGACTCGTGTTGGAGCGAGCCCATCGTGTTGGTGTGCGCCGCGACGCCAGGCCTCGTCCCATCGTAGCAAGATTCTCTCGTTACTGCGATCGAGAAGCTGTGATGAGGAACTCCAAGAAGCTGAGGGTCACGAGCATATTAGTGATCGATGACCTCTGTGCAGCGTCACAAGCCGTGAAGAATGCTCAGATGCCTCTACTAAAACAGGCAAGAGCACAAGGAAAGTGGCATTCTTCCGTCACCAAGTTAATCATCAAAGACAAGACCAGCGACGTTGGAGTTGATCGGATGCGGCAGTCGACGAGGACCACGGGTGTGGCTGGCGCCGGGGTACGGGCGGAGCCGGGCCTGCTGCTGCTGCTGCTGCTGGTGGGGTCGTCGTGGAGGTGGCGGGGGCATGGGCTGGCGCCCGGAATGGTCCCTTCCCCACCCTGCCCGCGCCTCTTCGTGATGGTCCGGCCCCGTGCTCGTCTCCTTCCACTCCTGCTACTGCACCTGCTGCCTCGACACAGAATAAGCCGGTGAAGAAAAGTCTACGAGGTGCCGTGAGAAAATAACTCGTCATTCGTAGTATAAATAGTGTAATATAATATCAACATCTATATAATGAATATAAACCAATACCTGCCATTTCATAATTTAAATGACATAGAATTTACTAATATGATAATTATGGACAATCACAACTACCCACTTAGCATTTTAAATACGTTAACATATGATTTTAGTGAATTAGAAAGACCCAATCATGTTATAGTTCGATCAAGTGAACCGATAATGCCAGAACCAACATGTGATTATGTTTTCTGTAATGAGGACTTACAAGAAACTTTTCCTCCAAATAGTTTAAAAATATTGTCGTATAATATAAGTAGTGTTCCTCAGCACCTGGACTCGTTATTTGATGAATGTTTAAATCAATCTTCTGTCACGTTTGATGCTATCGGGTTATGTGAAACACGTCTAAATGATGCCATATGTAACTTATATAACCAGAGTAACTACTTTTCATACTTTCAGAATAAGTCAACACAAGGGGGAGGCTTAGCTATTTATCTGCATAACAAGTTTCAAGGAGAAAAGATAACTAACGCTTGTTTAAAACTACCACACCTTGAATCACGATGTATTAAAATAATCAAGCGTTCGAATTTCATAATAGGTGTTTTTTTACAGACCACTCATCTGGCAGCTCAATATTGAGGTGCTTTCATCTGCTCCCCAATATCGATGTGCTTTCATCTCCTCCTTAATATCAAGGTGCTCTCATCTGCTCCTTAATATCGAGGTGCTTTCATCTGCTCCTCAATATCGAGGTGCTTTCATCTGCTCCTCAATATCGACGTACTTTCATCTGCTCCTCAATATCGAGGTGCTTTCATCTGCTGCTCAATATCGAGGTGCTTTCATCTGTTCCTCAATATCAAGGTGCTTTCATCTGCTCCTAAATATCGAGGTGCTTTCATCTGCTCCTCAATATCAAGGTGCTTTCATCTGCTCATCAATATCAAGGTGCTTTCATCTGCTCCTCAATATCAAGGTGCTTTCATCTGCTCCTTAATATCAAGGTGCTTTCATCTGCTCCTCAATATCAAGGTGCTTTCATCTGCTACTCAATATCGAGGTGCTTTCACCTGCTCCTCAATATCGATGTGATTTCATTTGCTCCTCAATATCGATGTGCTATTATCTGCTCCTCAATATCGAGGGGCTTTTATCTGCTCCTCAATATCAATGTGCTTTCACCTGCTCCTCAATATCAAGGTGCTTTCACCTGCTCCTCAATATCGAGGTGCTTTCACCTGCTCCTCAATATCAAGGTGCTTTCACCTGCTCCCCAATATCGATGTGCTTTCACTTGCTCCTCAATATCGATTTGCTTTCATCTGCTCCTCAATATCGAGGAGCTTTCATCTGCTCCTCAGTATTGAAGTGCTTTCATCTGCTCCTCAATATCGAGGTGCTTTCATCTGCTCCTCAATATCGAGGTGCATTCATCTGTTCTTCAATATCGAAGTGCTTTCATCTGTTCCTCGATAACGAGATGCTTTCATCTGTTCCTCAATATCGAGGTGCTTTCAACTACTCCTCAATATCGAGGTGCTTTTATCTGCTCCTTAATATCAAGGATCTTTCATCTGATCCTCAATATCGAGGTGCTTTCATCTGCTCCTCTATATCAAGGTGCTTTCATCTGCTAATCAACATCAAGGTGCTTTCACCTGCTCCTCAATATATAGGTTCTTTCATATACTCCTCAATATCAAGCTGCTTTCACCTGATCCTCAATATTAAGGTGCTTTCATCTGTTCCTCAATATCGAGGTGCTTTAATCTGCTCCTCAACATAGAGGTGCAATTATCTGCTCTTCAATATCGAGAGGCTTTCATCTGCTCCTCAATATCGATGTGCTTTCACCTGCTGCTCAATATCGGGGTGCTTTCATCTGCTACCTAATATCGAGGTGCTTTCATCTGATCCTCAATATCGAGGTGGTATCATTTGCTCCTCAATATCAAGGTGCTTTCAACGGCTCCCTAATATCGAGGTGCTTTCACCTGCTCCTCAATATCGATGTGCTTTCGCCTGCTCCTCAATATCGATGTGCTTTCACCTGCTCCTCAATATCAAGGTGCTTTCATCTGCTTCTCAATATCAAGGTGCTTTCATCTGCTTCTCAATATCAAGGTGTTTTCATCCGCTGTTGCCTCTCTTTCAGTCTTCTATCGATATTTCCACGCTGACTGCTCTTTTGAACTTACTAACTGCATGCCTCCCCCATTCCTGCGGCCCCGCTGCACACATCTTTCTACTCATGCTCATCTCTATACTGTCCAAACCCCTTATGGAAGAGTTAACCAGCATCTTCACTCTTTCATCCCTCACGCTGGTAAACTCTGGAACAATCTTCATTCATCTGTATTTCCTCCTGCCTACGATTTGAACTCTTTCAAGAGGAGGAGGGGACACCTTCTCCTCTGAATTTGACCTTGATTTCGGCCACCTCTTCTGATTCTTTTATGGGAGCAGCGATTAGCGGATTTTTTTATTATTGTTTTTTTTGTGTGTGCCATTGAGCTGCCTCCTTTATTGTAAAAAAAAAAAAAATACCAATGTGCTTTCACCTGCTCCTCAATATCAAGGTGCTTTCATCTGCTCATCAATATCAAGGTGTTTTCATCTGCTTCTCTATATCAAGGTGCTTTCATCTGCTAATCAATATCAAGGTGCTTTCATCTGCTCCTCAATATCGAGGTTCTTTCATATACTCCTCAATATAAAGGTGCTTTCATCTGCTCCTCAATATCGAGGTGCTTTCACCTGCTCCTTAATATCGATGTGCTTTCACCTGCTCCTCAATATCGAGGTGCTTTCATCTGCTCCTCAATATCAAGGTGCTTTCACCCGCTCCCCAATATCGAGGTGCTTTCACTTGCTTTTCAATATCAAGGTGCTATCATCTGCTTGTCAATATCAAGGTGCTTTCATCCGCTCCACAATATTGAGGTGCTTTCATCTGCTCCTCATTATCGAGGTGCTTTCATCTGCTCCTCAATATCGAGGTGCTTTCATTTGCTCCTCAATATCAAGGTCCTTTCAACCGCTCCACAATATCGAGGTGCTTTCATCTGCTCCTCATTATCGAGGTGCTTTCATCTGCTCCTCAATATCAAGGTGCTTTCATCCGCTCCACAATATCGAGGTGCTTTCATCTGCTCCTCAATATCGAGGTGCTTTCATCTGCTCCTCAATATCGAGGTGCTTTTATATGCTCCTCAATATCGAAATGCTTTCATCTGCTCCTCAATATGAAGGTGCTTTCATCTGCTCCTCAATATCGAGTTGCTTTCATCTGCTCCTCAATATCAAGGTTCTTTCATCTGCTCCTCAATATCGAGGTGCTTTCGTTTGCTGCTCAATATCGAGGTGCTTTCATCTGTTCCTCAATATCGAGGTCCTATTATCTGCTTCTCAATATTGAGGTGCTTTCAACTACTCCTCAATATAGAGGTCCTTTCATCTGTTCCTCAATATCGAGGTCCTTTCATCTGTTCCTCAATATCGAGGTCCTTTCATCTGTTCCTCAATATCGAATTGCCTTCATCTGCTCCTCAATATCAAGGTGCTTTCATCTGCTCCTCAAAATCGATGTGCTTTTTTTCTGCTCCTCAATATCGAGGTGCTTTCATCTGCTCCTCAATATCGAGGTGCTTTCATCTGCTCCTCAATATCGAGGTGCTTTCATCTGCCCCTCAATATCGAGGTGCTTTCATCTGCACCTCAATATCGAATTGCTCTCATCTGCTCCTCAATATCAAGGTGCTTTCATCTGCACCTCAATACCAAGGTGCTTTCACCTTCTCCTCAATATCGAAGAGCTTTCACTAGCTCCTCAATATCAAGGTGTTTTCACCTGCTCCCCAATATCGATGTCCTTTCACCTGCTCCTTAATATCGAGGTGCTTTTATCTGCTCATCATTATCGAGGTGCTATCATCTGCTCCCCAATATCGATGTGCTTTCATCTGCTCCTCAATATCAAGGTGCTCCCATCTGCTCCTCAATATCGAGGAGCTATCATCTGATCCTCTATATCGAGGTGCTTTCATCTGCTCCCCAATATCGATGTGCTTTCATTTACTCCTCAATATCAAGGTGCTTCCTTTTGCTCCTCAATATCAAGGTGCTTTCATCTGCTCCTCATTATCGATGTGCTCTCATCTGCTCCTCAATATCGATGTGCTTTCATCTGCTCCTCAATATCGATGTGCTTTCATCTGCTCCTCATTATCAAGGTGCTTTCACCTTCTCTTCAATATCAAGGTG
The DNA here is from genome assembly GCF_024679095.1 of Eriocheir sinensis. Taxonomy (NCBI): domain Eukaryota; kingdom Metazoa; phylum Arthropoda; class Malacostraca; order Decapoda; family Varunidae; genus Eriocheir; species Eriocheir sinensis. The sequence continues at coordinate 4,592,720 of NC_066557.1, forward strand.
CTTTCTTCTGCTACTCAATATCAAGGTGCGTTCATCTGCTCCTCCATATATATGTGCTTTCATCTGCTCCTCAATATCGAGGTGCCTTCATCTGCTCCTCAATAGGGAGCTGTTTACATCTACTCATCAATATCAAGGTGCTTTCTTCTGCTCCTTAATATCAAGGTGTTTTCATTTGCTCCTCAATATCGATATGCTTTCATCTGCTCTTTAATATCGAGGTGTTTTCATCTGCTCCTCAATATGAAAGTGCTTTCATATGCTCCTCAATATCAAAGTGCTTTCTTCTGCTACTCAATATGGATGTGCTTTCATCTGCTCCTCATTATCGAAGTGCTTTCATCTGCTCCTCAATATCGAGGTGTTTTCATCTGACCCACAATATCGAGGTGCTTACATCTGCTCCTCAATATCGAGGTGGTACCATCTGCTCCTCAATATCGAGGTGCTTTCATCTGCTCCTTAATATCGAGGTGCTTTCATCTGCTCCTCAAAATCGAGGTGGTATCATCTTCTCCTCAATATCGAGGTGCTTCCATCTGCTCCTCAATATCGAGATGGAATCATCTGCTCCTCAATATCGAGGTGCTTTCGTCTGCTGCTCAATATCGAGGTGCTTTCATTTGCTCCTTAATATCGTGGCGCTTTCATCCATCTGCTCCTCTATATCAAGGTGCTTTCATCTGTTCCTCAATATCAAGGTTCTTTCATCTCCTCCTCAATATCAAGGTGCTTTCACCTGCTCCTCAATGTCCATATGCTTTCACCTGCTCCTGAATATAGAGCTGCTTTCATCTGCTACTAAATATCCTGGTGCTTTCTTCTGCTCCTCAATATCAAGGTGCTTTCATCTGCTCCTCTATATCCATGTGCTTTCACCTGCTCCTCAATATAGAGCTGCTTTCATTTGCTCCTCAATATCAAGGTGCTTTCATCTGCTCCTCAATATCGAATTGCTTTCATCTGCTCCTCAATATCAATGTGCTTTCATCTGCTCCTCAATATCAATGTGCTATCATCTGCTCCTCAATATGGAGGTGCTTTCATCTGCTCCTCAATATCAAGGTGCTATCATCTGCTCCTCAATATCAAGGTGCTATCATCTGCTCCTCAATATCAAGGTACTTTCATCTGCTCCTCAATATCAAGGTGCTGTCATCTGCTCCTCAATATCAAGGTGCTATCATCTGCTCCTCAATATCAAGGTGCTTTCATTTGCTCCTCAATATGGAGGTACTTTCATCTGCTCCTCAATATCAAGGTGCTTTCATCTGCTCCTCAATATCGAGGTGCTTTCATCTGCTCCTCAATATCGATGTGCTTTCACTTACTCCTTAATATCGAGGTGCTTTCATTTGTTCCTCAATATCAAGGTGCTCTCACCTGTTCCTCAATATAGATGTGCTTTCACCTGCTCCTCAATATTGATATGCTTTCAACTGCTCCTCAATATCGACGTTCTTTCACCTGCTCCTCAATATAGATGTGCTTTCATCTGCTCCATAATATAGAGATGCTTTCATCTGCTCCATAATATAGATATGCTTTCATCTGCTCCTCAATATCAAGGTGTTTTCTTCTTCTCCTCAATATCAAGGTGCTTTCATCTGCTCCTCAATATCGATGTGCATTCATCTGCTCCATAATATAGAGATGCTTTCATCTGCTCCTCAATATCAAGGTGCTTTCATCTGCTGTTATATATCAAGGTGCTTTCTTCTGCTACTCAATATCAAGGTGCTTTATTCTGCTACTCAATATCAAGGTGCTTTCTTCTGCTCCTTAATATGGATGTGCTTTCATCTGCTCCTCAATATCGAGGTTCTTTCATCTGCTCCTCATTATCGAGGTTCTTTCATCTGCTCCTCAATATCGAGGTGCTTTCATCTGCTCATCAATATCGAGGTGCTTTCATCTGCTCATCAATAACGAGGTGCTTTCATCTGCTGCTCAATATCGATGTGCTTTTATCTGCTCCTCAATATCGAGGTGGTATCATCTGCTCCTCAATTTCAAGGTGCTTTCATCTGCTCCTCAATATAGAGGTGCTATCATGTGTTCCTGAATATAGAGGTGCTTTCATCTGCTCCTCAATATAGAGGTGCTATCATGTGTTCCTCAAAATCAAGGTGCTTTCATCTGCTCCTCAATATCGAGGTGTTTTCGTCTGTTCCTCAATATGGAGGTGCTTTCATCTGCTCCTCAATATAGAGGTGCTATCATGTGTTCCTCAAAATCAAGGTGCTTTCATCTCCTCCTCAAAATCAAGGTGCTTTCACTTGCTCCTCAATATCGAGGTGCTTTCATTAGTTCCTCAATGTCAGGGAGCTTTCACCTGTCCCTCAATATAGATGTGCTTTCACCTGCTTCTCAATATCGATGTGCTTTCACCTGGTACTCAATATCAAGGTGCTTTCATATGTTTCTCAATATGAAGGTGCTTTCATCCGTCCCACAATACAGATATGCTTTCACCTTCTGCTCAGTTTCAAGGTGCTTTTATCTGCTCCTCAATATCAAGGTGCTTTCATCTGCACATCAATATCAAGGTGCTTTCATCTGCTCCTCAATATCAAGGTGCTTTCACCTGCTCCTCAATATATATGTGCTTTCAACTGCTCCTTTATTTCGATATGCTTTCACCTTCTCCTCAATATCGATTTGCTTTCACCTGCTTCTCAATATTGAGGTGCTTTCATCTGCTCCTCAATATCGAGGTGGTTTCACCTGCTCCTCAATATCGAGTGGCTTTCATCTGCTCCTCAATATCGAGGTGGTTTCACCTGCTCCTCAATATCGAGTGGCTTTCATCTGCTCCTCAATATCGATGTGCTTTCACCTGCTTCTTAATATCGATTTGCTTTCACCTGCTTCTCAATATCGAGGTACTTTCACCTGCTTCTTAATTTTGAAGTGCTTTCATCTGCTCCTTAATATCGAGGTGCTTTCATCTGCTCCTCAATATCGATGTGCTTTCACCTGCTTCTCAATATCGATTTACTTTCACCCGCTTCTCAATATCGATTTGTTTTCACCGGGTCCTCAACATCGATTTGCTTTCACCGGGTCCTCAATATCGATTTGCCTTCACCTGCTCCTCAATATCGATTTGCCTTCACCTGCTCCTCAACATCGATTTGCCTTCACCTGCTCCTCAACATCGATTTGCCTTCACCTGCTCCTCAATATCGATTTGCCTTTACCTGCTCCTCAATATCGATTTGCCTTCACCTGCTCCTCAACATCGAATTGCTTTCACCTGCTCCTCAATATCGATTTGCCTTCACCTGCTCCTCAATATCGATTTGCTTTCACCTGCTTCTCAATATCGATTTGCCTTCACCTGCTCCTCAATATCGATTTGCTTTCACCTGCTTCTCAATATCGATGTGCTTTCACCTGCTCCTCAATATCGATGTGCTTTCACCTGCTTCTCAGTATCGATGTGCTTTCACCTGCTTCTCAATATCGATGTGCTTTCACCTGCTCCTCAATATCGATGTGCTTTCACCTGCTTCTCAGTATCGATGTGCTTTCACCTGCTTCTCAATATCGAGGTGCTTTCACCTGCTCCTCAATATCGAGGAGCTTTCATCTGCTCCTCAATATCGAGGTGCTTTTATCTACTCCTCAATATCGAGGTGCTTTCATCTACTCCCCAATTTCGATGTGCTTTCACTTGGTACTCAATATCGAGGTGCTTTTATGTACTCCTCAGTATCGAGGTGCTTTCATCTACTCCTCAATATGGAGGTGCTTTCGTCTGCTGCTCAATAACCAGGTGCTTTCATCTGCTCCTCAGTATCGAGGTGCTTTCATCTGCTCCTCAATATCAAGGTGCTTTCATGTGCTCCTTAATATCGTGGCGCTTTCATCTGCTCCTCTATTTCAAGATGCTCTCATCTTCTCAATATCAAGGTGCTTTCATCTGCTCCTCAATATCGAGGTGCTTTCATCTGCTCTTCAATATCAATGTGCTTTCATATGCTCCTCTATATCGATGTGCTTTCACCTGCTCCTCAATATCGAATTCTTTTTAGCTGCTCCTCAATATCGAGGTTCTTTCATCTGCTCCTCAATATCAAGGTGCTTTCATCTGCTCCTCAATATGAAGGTGCTTTCATCTGCTCCTCAATAACGAGGTGCTCTCCTCTTCTCATCATTATAGAGGTGCTATCATCTGTTCCCCAATATCGATAACCTTTCATCTGATTCCTCAATATCAATGTGCTTTCATCTGCTCCTCAATATCGATGTGCTTTCATCTCCTCCTTAATATCAAGGTGCTCTCATCTTCTCCTTAATATCGAGGTGCTCTCCTCTTCTCATCATTATAGAGGTGCTATCATCTGTTACCCAATATCGATAAGCTTTCATCTGATTCCTCAATATCAATGTGCTTTCATCTGCTCCCCAATATCGATATGCTTTCATCTGATTCCTCAATATCAAGGTGCTCTCATCTGCTCCTCAATATCGAGGTGCTTTCATCTGCTCCTTTATATGGAGCTCTTTACATCTGCACTTCAATATCAAGGTGCTCTCACCTGCTCCTCAATATCGAGGTGCTATCATCTGCTCCTCAATATAGAGTTGCTTTCATCTGCTCCTCAATATGGAGCTGTTTACATCTGCTTCTCAATATCAAGGTGCTTTCATCTGCTCCTCAATATCAAGGTGCTTATATCTCTTCCTGAATATCAAGTTGCTTTCATCTGCTCCTCAATATCGAGGTGCTTTCATCTGCTCTTCAATATCGATGTGCTTTCATCTGCTCCTCAATATCAAGGTGCTTTCATCTCCACCTCAATATCGAGGTGCTTTCACCTGCTCCTTAATATCGAGGTGCTTTCACCTGCTCCCCAATATCGATGGGCTTTCACCTGCTCTTTAATATCGAGGTGTTTTCATCTTCTCCTCAGTTTCGATGTGCTTTCATCTGCTCATCATTATCGAGGTGCTATCATCTGCTCCCCAATATCGATGTGCTTTCATCTGCTCCTTAATATCAAGGTGCTCTCATCTGCTCCTTAATATCGAGGTGCTCTCCTCTTCTCATCATTATAGAGGTGCTATCATCTGTTCCCCAATATCGATAAGCTTTCATCTGATTCCTCAATATCAATGTGCTTTCATCTGCTCCCCAATATCGATATGCTTTCATCTGATTCCTCAATATCAAGGTGCTCTCATCTGCTCCTCAATATCGAGGTGCTTTCATCTGCTCCTTTATATGGAGCTCTTTACATCTGCACTTCAATATCAAGGTGCTCTCACCTGCTCCTCAATATCGAGGTGCTATCATCTGCTCCTCAATATAGAGTTGCTTTCATCTGCTCCTCAATATGGAGCTGTTTACATCTGCTTCTCAATATCAAGGTGCTTTCATCTGCTCCTCAATATCAAGGTGCTTATATCTCTTCCTGAATATCAAGGTGCTTTCATCTGCTCCTCAATATCGAGGTGCTTTCATCTGCTCTTCAATATCGATGTTCTTTCATATGCTCTACAATATCAAGGTGCTTTCATCTCCACCTCAATATCGAGGTGCTTTCACCTGCTCCTTAATATCGAGGTGCTTTCACCTGCTCCCCAATATCGATGTGCTTTCACCTGCTCTTTAATATCGAGGTGCTTTCATCTTCTCCTCAGTTTCGATGTGCTTTCATCTGCTCATCATTATCGAGGTGCTATCATCTGCTCCCCAATATCGATGTGCTTTCATCTGCTCCTTAATATCAAGGTGCTCTCATCTGCTCCTTAATATCGAGGTGCTATCATCTGCTCCTCAATATCGAGGTGCTTTCATCTGCTCCTCAATATGGAGCTGTTTATATCTGCTCCTCAATATCAAGGTGCTTTCTTCTGCTCCTCAATATCAAGGTGCTTTCATATGCTTCTCAATATCAATGTGGTTTCATCTGCTCCTTAATATCGATGTGCTTTCATCTGCTCCTCAATATCAAGGTGCTTTCATCTGCTCCTCAATATCAAGGTGCTTTCATCTGTTCCTCAATATCAAGGTGCTTTCATCTGCTTTTCAATATCAAGGTGCTTTCATCTGCTCCTCAATATCGAGGTGCTTTCATCTGCTCCTCAATATCAAGGTGCTTTCTTCTGCTCCTCAATATCAAGATGCTCTCATCTGCTCCTCAATTTCGATATGCTTTCATCTGCTCCTCAATTTGAAGGTGCTTTCATCTGCTCATCAATATCGAGTTTCTTTCATCTGCTCCTCAATATCAAGGTGCTTTCATTTGCTAATAATAATAATTATTTTTATTTTTATTATAAATATTATTATTATTATTATTATTATTATTATTATTATTATTATTATTATTATTATTATTATTATTATTATTATTATTATTATTATTTTTATTATTATTATTATTATTATTATTATTATTATTATTATTATTATTATTATTATTATTATTATTATTATTATTATTATTATTACTATTATTATTATTATTATTATTATTAATATTATTATTATTATTATTATTATTATTATTATTATTATTATTATTATTATTATATTTATTATTATTATATTAAATAATGAAACATGGTGGTTTAATGAAGAGGTACGGCAGAAAGTTCAAGCAAAGAAGATTGCGAAGAAAAGATGGGACGTAACAAAGTTGGACGGTGATAAAGAGCATTACAAACAGTGCAGCAAGGAAGCAAAAAGAACGGTAGCAATTGCAAAGTCAGAAGCGTATGACAACCTGTATAAAGAGTTGGATACCAAGGAAGGACAACAAAAAGTATTCAAGTTGGCCAAGAAGAGAAACAAGAGCACAAAAGACATTACACATATTAGACAGATCAAGGATGAAAGAGGGGTTGTGATACGAAAGGAAAGAGATATCATAATAAGGTGGAAGGACTACTTTGATTAGCTGCTAAATGAAGAAAATGAGAGACTTATTAGAGATGATGGAGAACCGAACGACCAATTAGTAGGGGAGGTGACAAGACAAGAGGTAGAAAGAGCACTGAAGAAAATGAAAAATGGCAAGTCAATAGGGCCCGACGGAATACCAGTAGAAGTATGGAAAGCCTTAGGAAGAGAAGGAGTTGACATGTTGCACCAGCTGATCAGAGGAATAATGGAGAAGGAAGTTATACCAGAAAAGTGGAGAGAAAGCACACTGATACCGATCTTTAAAGAGAAGGGAGACATCCAGGGCTGTGAGAACTATCGAGGGATAAAACTAATGTCTCACACCCTTAAACTATTCGAAAGGGTGTTGGATGATAGATTGAGACAGGTGGTACATATCGGTAGGCAACAACTAGGATTTATGAAGGGACTTGGAACGGTTGACGGAATTTTCTCACTTCGACAGAATATGGAAAAACATCGGGAAAAGCAGAAAGTACTACATATGTTTTTTATTGACTTGGAGAAAGCATACGATAGGGTCCCACGGCAAGAAGTATGGAGAAGCCTAAGAGAAAGAGGAGTGCCAGAAAAGTATGTCAGAATTGTCCAAGAATGCTACAGGAATGTTACAACTAGAGTTCGGAGTACGGTTGGTACAACTGACAGTTTCCATGTGAAAGTCGGCTTACACCAAGGATCGGCACTAAGTCCATTACTTTTCAATATAGTGTTCGATGTCATTACAGAAAATGTCAGAGAGGAACCACCCTGGTGTGTATTATATGCTGATGACATCGTCTTGGTGACAGAGGAGAGAAGACAGCTGGAAAGAAAACTAGAAGAATGGAGAGTTGCTTTGGAAAGCAGAGGAATGAAGATTAGTAGGTCCAAAACGGAATACTTCACAACAGATACAGGTGGCGACCAACAGGCCACAATTAGACTAAATGGTGAAATGTTGAAGAGAGTGAAAACATTTAAGTACTTGGGATCAATGGTAGACGAGACAGTGGAGATGGAAAAAGAAGTGAATTTCCGGATCCAATGTGGCTGGAATAACTGGCGGAAAGTTTCTGGTGTGATATGTGATAGGAGGGTACCAGTAAGAGTGAAGGGTAAAGTTCACAAAGCAGTGGTCAGACCTGCAATGGCGTATGGGCTTGAAGCAGCACCTCTGAAGAAGAACGAAAAAAAGATGGATGTGGCGGAAATGAAGATGTTGAGATGGATGGTAGGAGTCACCAGAAGAGATCGAATTAGGAATGAATATATAAGAGGAACAGTGAAAGTAATTGAAATCTCCAAGAAGATCCAGGAGTCAAGATTGAGGTGGTATGGACACTTGAGAAGAAGAGTTGGGGAAGATCATGTGGGAAGGGAAGTCATGGAAATGGAAGTGCAGGGAAATAGAAGAAGAGGAAGGCCCAAACGAAGGTGGATTGATAGCATAAACGGAGATCTAAGGGAGAAGAATTTAAACCCAGAGATGGCCAACAACAGAAATACGTGGAGAAGGCTCATTCACAACGGCGACCCCGAATAGGGAAAAGCTGGGAAGAAGAAGAAGATTATTATTATTATTATTATTATTATTATTATTATTATTATTATTATTATTATTATTATTATTATTATTATTATTATTATTATTATTATTATTATTATTATTATATTATTATTATTATTATTATTATTATTATTATTATTATTATTATTATTATTATTATTATTATTATTATTATTATTATTATTATTATTATTATTATTATTATTATTATTATTATTATTATTATTATTATTATTATTATTATTATTAGTATTATTATTATTATTATTATTATTATTATTATTATTATTATTATTATTATTATTATTATTATTATTATTATTATTATTATTATTACTATTATTATTATTATTATTATTATTATTATTATTATTATTATTATTATTATTATTATTATTATTATTATTATTATTATTATTATTATTATTATTATTATTATTATTATTATTATTATTATTATTACTTTTACTATTCCTTCCTTCATTCCTTCCTTATTATTCTTTCTTCCTATCCTTCCTTTTGTCCTTCCTCCTTTCATACTTATCTCCTTCCTATTATCTCTCCCTCCTCTTATTATCTTTCCTTTCTCCTTTCTATTATTCTTCTCCTATTATCTTTATTATATATATATATATATTATATATATATATATATATATATTATATATATATATATATATATATTATATATATATATATATATATATATATATATATATATATATATATATATATAATATATATATATATATATATATAATATATATATATATATATATATATATATATATATATATATATATATATATATATATATATATATATATATATATATATATATATATATATTTTTTCCTTTCTTCCTTCTTCTTCCTTCCCTGCCTTTCCTTACTTTTCCCTCCTTCACTCTTTTCCTCTCCTTCCTTCCCTTCCTTTCCCTTCCTTTTCTTTCTCTTCCCCCTGTTTTTGTAATTTTTTTTCTCCTCCTCTTCTTATAAGCTATTAATCCTCTCAGCTGTTCCTCATTTCTCTCTCTTGAAAATGGTACACAAATCCCTGTTTTCCTCGCCTTGCTGTCTTTACCTCACAGTTATTCATCGTTTTAGTTCTCTCTTATAGACTAGCTCATGAAATAGTCGTGACCTATATTTTGTTCTCCCACTCTTTCTGCATCATTCCTTGGAACGTTATTCATATTCCCATGTCTTCCTTTCTAAATATCCTTCCTTCAATTATTTATCCCATTAACTATCTTATTCTCCTTCCTTCTTTCCTTCCTTCTTCCCTCCCTTTCTTAATTTGTATCTTTCCTCCTTCTTCTTTTCCTTAGACTCTTTCTTTCATCCTTTCTTTCTTTCTTTATTTTCTCATTTTGACTTATTCGATGTTTTTTTTATCTTTTTCTTATTATTTCAATCACTCTTCTCTCTTCTCCGTTTACCGTTTACCGTTGATGAGGTTTCAGGCCCCGCTCCGCTGCTGGTGCAGTGCTCTGCGAGGGCCGTCAACAATTATGATTTTAGCCTCGATAATAATCCCCGATGCACTTATTCACATCGTCGTAGTGAGTGAGTGAGTCGTGATTGCTTTCATGAATAGCCTACTGATGTCCTTTTGATAAAACTTGGGATCATCAAAGTCACTTGGCCGTGTTTGGGTTCACACTAAATTATTTCCAACACACTGAGCATTTAACACACAATTTGTCTTTGAGTACAAACACTAATTAATAGCCATGATCGGTAATGTTACGAATTCTCTCGATTTCGGTTTGAAGTACTACACAACACTGGTCATTCACTGAGTGGTTGATTTCAGGATTCTTGTACCTCACACAATCCTTCAACGCAATCCTTCGACTTGTGATCGTCAGTGCATTTGAAACATTTTTGGGCCTTTCCATTGCTCTTAACAGTACAGTTGACCTCAAAATGGCCGTATCTCTGGCAATGATAGCATCTAATTGCACGGAATCTGTCTCTCCCTGTTTATATTCTCCATTCTAATTACAACTTGTCATGATTATTGTGAGTCAGCTCTCCCACAGCTGGATCACATCTCAGAATGTAGTGCATTGTGCCGCCAGCTGCAGGCTTACTAAAAAACAGCTCAATCTTATTCTCAACACCCTCAATTGTGAGTAAGAACTCTTTGCGGTCTAAGATGGCCACCTTTATTTTTTCCTTGGACTCCTCATTTTCAACATTGCATATCAATATCTGTGTTTTCTATTTTCCAACACTCTTGGTAGTAAGACACCAATTATTGAGCAGCCTCATCCCTTGTGTTCTCTTTTGTCAGAGTTCATGACAATATTACCTCCATTTGTGAATCTTGAATCAGTTATGTGAATGCCATTCAATGACTGGGAGACTTCATCCTTCGTGTCTGTTGCCTTCTTTTCCTGGTTAGAAGCTTCCACAACAAGAGATTCTTCCTGACTTCCCTGTCTCTCTTCGCCACCTCAGCCCAACTAAGATTTGCCTTGTCTGCACGAACCGCGTCAGCAACTGATCCCAGCTCCTGCACCTTCTCAGCCCTTGCTTCAACCTCATCGATCCCTAACACTAGATATATCTTTAGATAATTCTTGGTTGAATTCATTAATTTTTACCACAATGCTGGTAGCCAGAGATGCGTTATGGAGACATAGGGTGCAAATGCAGTTAATTTTATGTATATTACTTAATTCCAGACAAATGAGCACACTCCACATGACACCATTCAGGACACAAAGAACATCCAATCCACTTCTCGCCTGTGAAATCCTCACAAACGAAACACAAAACTTATGTGTTTTCCTCGATCTTAGTCATTTGTACTGGGTGGGGTAGGGTGACATGATCACTTGACAGTAGCCTCTAGTTTTTAGGGTTAATTAATTTATTCTACTGGCTCTGTGTGCGCTATGAATTATATAAATACAACGTATTCTTATATTATTTCACAATATTCCAATACAACGCCCCCTAGCCCTCTCAACTGAAGCAAATCGCTTAAATTTCGCTCACTGCCCACCCCACAATACATTTAACAGACTGAAAACTGGGCCCCCACAACATGCTGTGCCCAGGGCCCCCACAACTCTAAATCCGGCCCTGTGTGTGTGTGTGTGTGTGTGTGTGTGTGTGTGTGTGTGTGTGTATGCTCAGAAAAATCCATAAGGAATTAACACACACACACACACACACACACACACATACACACACAAACACACACCTACCAACAGCTAGAGAGAGAGAGAGAGAGAGAGTTACTGAATATTATTTTAGTGTTATGTTATCTTGAGTCTCTCTCTCTCTCTCTCTCTCTGTCTCTCTGTATATATACAGTTGTTGTGTAGGTGTGTGTGTGTGTGTGTGTGTGCTAATTCCTTATGAATTTTCTGAGCATACACACACACACACACACACACACACACACACACACACACACACACACACACACACACACACACACACACACACACACACGGCCGGATTTAGAGCTGTGGGGCTCTAACTGATAGTCTGCTACCTCTTAAATTCTGCCGCCATGTTGCTCTCTTCTATCTTCTATCGATATTTTCGCGCTGACTGCTCTTCTGAACTTGTTAACTGCCTGCCTCCCCTCCCGCGGCCCTGCTGCACTCGACTGTCCACTCTAGCTCTTCCAATACTCTCCAAAGTATTACCTTTTATTATCATTATCGTTATTATTTTTCTACTCTTTTCTTCCACTCTTCTTCACTCTTCTTTATACGTCCATTGCAGTTCTTATGTTCTCTCTTGTTCCATCTCCTTCCTTTCTATTCTCCTTTTTTTCTTATTCTTATTTCCTCCACTGTTCCTCCTCGATGTGCTCTCTCTCTCTCTCTCCTCTCCTCTTCTCTCTCTCTCTCTCTCTCTCTCTCTCTCTCTCCCCTAATTAACACTCACCTGCTAGTGTGTCTCACCTCGGCAACTCATCTCGCTACCGGGCTTTCCTTATTCCTTACCCCTCTCATATCCACATCCTCATCCTGGTCTACCCATAACCCCTTCACTGCCCTAATCCCTCCATTTCTCCTTTCAACCTGACGAGCTTCACTTCCCCTTCTCCTCCAACTTCCTCTCTAAGACCAAGACGAGGAGGAGGAGAACGAAGAAGACGTCGACGAAGAAGACGACGAAAAAGAAGAAGACGAAAAAGAAGACGAAGAAGGCAAAGAAGAAACGACGAAGAAGACGAAAAAGAAGACGAAGAAGACAAAGAAGAAACGACGAAGAAGACATTGAAGACAAAGAAAAAGACGAAAATATAAGAGAAGAAAAAAAAGGAGATGACAAGGAATATGTAAAAGATGAAGAAGGTAGGATGCTGACCTTGGCTTAACTGTCTGGATGGGATGCTGACCTTGGCTTAACTGTCTGGATGGGATGCTGACCTTGGCTTAGCTGTCTGGGTTGGATGCTGACCATGGCTAAACTGTCTGGGTGGGATGCTGACCTTGGCTTAACTGTCTGGGTGGGATGCTGACCTTGGATTAACTGTCTGGGTGGGATGCTGTCCGTGGCTTAACTTTCGGGGTTGGATGCTGACCTTGGATTAACTGTCTGGGTGGGATGCTGACCTTGGCTTAACTGTCTGGGTGGGATGCTGACCTTGACTTAACTGTCTGGGTGGGATGCTGGCCTTGGCTTGACTGTCTGGGTGGGAAGCTGACCTTGGCCTAACTGTCTGGGTGGGATGCTGACCTTGGCTTAACTGTCTGGGTGGGATGCTGACCTTGGCTTAACTGTCTGGGTGGGATGCTGATCTTGGCTTAACTGTCTGGGTGGGAAGCTGACCTGGCTTATCTGTCTGGGTGGATGCTGACCTTGGCTTATCTGTCTGGGTGGGATGCTGACCTTGGCTTAACTGTCGTGGTGGGATGCTGACCTTGGCTTATCTGTCTGTGTGGGATGCTGACCTTGGCTTAACTGTCTATGTGGGATGCTGACCTTGGCTTAACTGTGTGGGAGGGATGCTGACCTTGGCCTAACAGTCTGGGTGGGATGCTGACTTTGGCTTAACTGTCTGGGTGGGATGATGACCTTGGCTTAGCTGTCTGGGTGGGATGCTGACCTTGACATAACTGACTGGGTGGGATGCTGACCTTGGCTTAACTGTCTGGGTGGGATGCTGATTTTAGCTTAACTGTCTGGGGGGGATGCTGACCTTGGCTTAACTGTCTGGGTGGAATGCTGACCTTGGCTTAACTGTCTGGGTGGGATGCTGACCTTGGCTTAACTGTCTGGGTGGGATGCTGACCTTGGCTTAACTCTCTGGGTGGGATGCTGACCTTGGCTTAACTGTCTGGGTGGGATGCTGACCTTGGCTTAACTGTCTGGGTGGGATGCTGACCTTGGCTTAGCTGTCTGGGTTGGATGCTGACCTTGGCTTAACTGTCTGGGTGGGATGCTGACCTTGGCTTAACTGTCTGGGTGGGATGCTGACCTTGGCTTAATTGTCTGGGTGGGATGCTGACCTTGGCTTAATTGTCAGGGTGGGATGCTGACCTTGGCTTAATTGTCTGGATGGGATGCTGACCTTGGCTTAACTGTTTGGGTATGATGCTAAACTTGGCTTAGCTGTCAGGGTGGGATGCTGATCTAGGCTTAACAGTTTGGGTGGGATGCTGACCTTGGCTTAGCTGTCTGGGTGGGATGCTGCTCTTGGCTTAATTGTATGGGTGGGATGTTGATCTTGGCTTATATGTCCGGGTTTGATGCGGGGTTGCGTGCGAGGGACAGTAGGAGGCGGTGGCGTCGTTCGATAGATAGGAGGTGGTGGCGGGGGTGGCTTGCGAGGGACAGGAGAATGCAATGGCAGGGTTGGCGTGCGAGGGACAGAAGGAGGCGGTTACGGGGGTGACGTTCGAGGGAGAGTAGGAGGAGGTGGCGGGGGTGCCGTGCGAGGGAAATGAGGAGGCTGTGGCGGGGATAACGTTTTAGGGAAAGGAGTAGTAGGTGGCATGGGTGGCGTGCGAGTGAAAGGAGGAGGCGGCGCGGGTGTCGTGCAAGGGGAAAGGAGGATGCGTCGGCAGGGGTGTCGTGCGAGAGAAACGAGGAAGCTGCGGCGGGGGTGTCGTGGGGGGAAAGGAGGAGGCTGCGGCGGGGGTGTCGTGCGAGGGAAAGGATGAGGCTGCGGCGAAGGTGGCGTGGAATGGACTGGAGGAGGCGGTGGCGAGTTTGCCGTCTGAGAAACAGGAAGAAGCGGTGACGGGGGTGGCGTACGAAGGACAGGAGGAGGCGGTGGCCGGGGCGGCGTGCAAGGGAAAGGAGGAGGCAGTGACGGGAGTGGCGTACGAATGACTGAAGGAGGCGGTGGCGCGGTCGGCATTCGACAGACAGGAGGAGGCGGCGGCGGTGGTGGCATGCGAAGGACAATAGGAGGCGGTGGCGGGGTTGGCGTGCGAGGGACAGGAGGAGGCGGTGGCGGGGGTGGAGTGCGAGGAACCATATGAGGCGATGGCGGGGTTAGCGTGCGAGGAACAGGAGGAGGCGGTGGCGTGGGTGGAGTGCGAGGAACCATATGAGGCGATGGCGGGGTTAGCGTGCGAGGAACAGGAGGAGGCGGTGGCGGGGGTGGAGTGCGAGGAACCATATGAGGCAGTGGCGGGGTTGGCGTGCGAGGAACCGTAGGAGGCGGTGGTGGGGGTGGCGTGCGAGGGACAGGAGGAGGCGGTGGGGGGGGTGGCGTGCAAGGAACCATATGAGTCGGTGGCGGGGCTAGCGTGCGAGGCACAGGAGGATTCGGTGGCGGGGGTGGAGTGCAAGGAACCATATGAGGCGATGACGGGGTTAGCGTGCAAGGAACATGAGGAGGCGGTGGGGGTGGAGGAGGAACCATATGAGGCGGTGGGGGTTGGCGTGCGAGGGACAGGAGGACGCGGTGGTGGGGTGGAGGTGAGGAACCATATGAGGCGGTGGCGGGGTGGAGTGCAGGGAACAGGAGGAGGCGATGGCGGGGTGGAGGTGAGGAACCATATGAGGCGGTGGTGGGGTTGTGTGAGGGACAGGAAGAGGCGGTGGTGGGTGGAGGTGAGGAACCATATGAGGCGGTGGCGGGGTTAGCGTGCGAGGAACAGGAGGAGGCGGTGGCGTGGGTGGAGTGCGAGGAACCATATGAGGCGGTGGCGGGGCTAGCGTGCGAGGGACAGGAGGAGGCGGTGGCGTGGGTGGAGTGCGAGGAACCATATGAGGCGGTGGCGGGGTTAGCGTGCGAGGGACAGGAGGAGACGGTGGCGGGGTTGGCGTGCGAGGAACAGGAGGAGGCGGTGGCGGGGGTGGAGTGCGAGGAACCATATGAGGCGGTGGCGGGGGTGGAGTGCGAGGAACCATATGAGGCGATGGCGGGGTTGGCGTGCGAGGAACAGGAGGAGGCGGTGGCGGGGTTAGCATGTGAGGAACAGGAGGAGGCCGTGGCGGGGTTAGCGTGCGAGGAACAGGAGGAGGCGGTGGCGGGGTTGGCGTGCGAGGAACAGGAGGAGGCGGTGGCGGGGTTGGCGTGCGAGGAACAGGAGGAGGCGGTGGCGGGGGTGGAGTGCGAGGAACCATATGAGGCGGTGGCGGGGGTGGAGTGCGAGGAACCATATGAGGCGGTGGCGGGGGTGGAGTGCGAGGAACCATATGAGGCGGTGGCGGGGTTGGCGTGCGAGAAACAGGAGGAGGCGGTGGCGGGGGTGGAGTGCGAGGAACCATATGAGGCGATGGCGGGGTTGGCGTGCGAGGAACAGGAGGAGGCGGTGGCGTGGGTGGAGTGCGAGTAACCATATGAGGCGATGCCTGGGTTGGCGTGCGAGGAACAGGA
The DNA here is from genome assembly GCF_024679095.1 of Eriocheir sinensis. Taxonomy (NCBI): domain Eukaryota; kingdom Metazoa; phylum Arthropoda; class Malacostraca; order Decapoda; family Varunidae; genus Eriocheir; species Eriocheir sinensis. Next base: position 4,608,999 of record NC_066557.1, read on the forward strand.
GGAGGCGGTGGCGGGGGTGGAGTGCGAGGAACCATATGAGGCGGTGGCGGGGTCGGCGTGCGAGGGAAAGGAGGAGGCGGTGGCGGGGTTTGAGTTCGAAGGACCAGAGGAGGCGGTGGCGGGGGTGGCGTGCGAGGAACCTTAGGAGGCGGTGGGGGGGGTGGCGTGCGAGGGACAGGAGGAGGCGGTGGCGGGGATAACGTTCGAAGGAGAGGAGTTGGCGGTGGCATGGGTGGCGTGCGAGCGAAAAGAGGAGGCGGCGGCGGGTTGTGTCGTGCTAGGGAAAGGAGGAGGCGGTGGCGGGGGTGTCGTGCGAGGGAAACGAGGAGGCGGCGGCGGGGGTGTCGTGCGAGGGACAGGAGGAGGCGGTGCATGGGTGGCGCCTGAAAGAAAGGAGGCGGTGCGTGGGTGGAGTGAGAGTCAGGAGGAGTCGGTGGCGGGGGTGGCGTGAGGGACATGAGGAGGCGGTTGGTGGGAGGGCGTGAGCCAGACAGGAGGAGGCGGTGGCGTGTGTGGTGTGCGAGGAGCAGGAGGAGGCGTTGTCGGAAGTGGCGTGCGAGGGACAGGAGGAGACTGTGGCGGGGGTGGGGTGCAAGGGAAAGGAGGAGGCGGTGGCGGGGGTGGCGTGCGAGGGAGAGAAGGAGACGGAGGCGGGGTTGGCGTTTGAGGGACGGGAAGAGGCGGTGGCTTGGGTGGCATTCGAGGGACAGGAGGAGGCGGTGGCGTAGGTGGCATGCGAGAGACAGGAGGAGGCGGTGACTTGGGTGTCGTGCGAGGGACAGGAAGAGGCGGTGGCTTGGGTGGCGAACGAGGGACAGGAGGACTCGGTGGCGGGGGTGGCGTTCGAGGTACAGTAGGAGGCGGTGGCGGGGGTGTCGTGAGGGAGAAGAGGAGGCGGTGGCGTGGGTGGCGCGAGGGACAGGAAGGCGGTGGCGTGTGTGGCGCTCGAGGAACAGTAAGAGGGGGTGGCGGGGGTGGCGTTCGAGGGACTGGAAGAGGCGGTGGCGTGGGTGGCGTTCGAGGGACAGGAGGAGGCGGTGGCGTAGGTGGCGTGTGTGAGACAGGAGGAAGCGGTGACTTGGGTGTCGTGCAAGGGACAGGAGGAGGCGGTGGCGTGGGTGGCGTTCGAGGGACAGAAGGAGGAGGTGGCGGGGGTGGCGTGCGAGGGATAGTAGGAGGCGGCGGCGGGGATGGCGTGCGTTTTACATGAGGAGGTAGTGGCGGGGGATGCGTGCGAGAGACAGAAGGAGGTGGTGGCGGGGGTGGCGTGCGAGTGACAGGAGGATGTGGTGGCGTGGGTGACATTCGAGGGACAGGAGGAGGCCATGGTGTGGATCGTGTGCGAGGGACAGGAGGAGGCGGTGGCGTAGGAGGCGTTCGGACGACAGGAGGAGGCGGTGGCTTAGATGGCGTGCGAGAGACAGGAGGAGGCGGTGGCGGGGGTGGCGTGCGAGGGATAGGAGGAGGAGTTGGCGGGGATGGCGTGCGAGGGGAAGGAGGAGGCGGTGGCGGGGGTGGCGTGCGAGGGATAGGAGGAGGAGGTGGCGGGGATGGCGTGCGAGGGGAAGGAGGAGGCGGTGGCGGGGGTGAGGGATAGGAGGAGGAGGTGGCGGGGATGGCGTGCGATGGAAATAGGAGGCGATGGCGGGGGTGGCGCGGGAGGGGAAGGAATAGGCGGTGGCGGGGGTGGCGTGGGAGGGACAGGAGGAAGCCGTGGCGGGGGTGGCGTGCGAGGGATATTAGGAGGCGGTGGCGACGTTCGATAGACAGGAGGAGGTGGTGACGGGGGTGGCGTGCGAGGGACAAGAGGAGGCGGTTACGGGGGTGACGTTCGAGAGACAGTGGGAGGCGGCGGCTGGGTTTGCGTTAGAGGGACAGGAGGAAGCGGTGGCGTGGGTGCCCTTAGAGGGACAGGAGGAGGCGGTGGCGGGGTGGCGTGAGAGGGACAGGAGGAGGCGGTGGCGGGGTGGCGTGCGAGGGACAGAGGAGGAGGTGGTGGCGGGGTGTGCGAGGGACAGGAGGAGGCGGTGGCTGGGGTGGCGTGCGAGGGACAGGAGGATGTGGTGGCGTGGGTGACATTTGAGGGACAGGAGGAGGAATCGGTGGCGGGTGTGGCGTGCAAGGGAAAGGAAGAGGCGGTGCCGGAGGGTCTTGCAAGGGAAAGGAGGATGCGATGGCGTGGGTGGCGTGCGAAGGAGAGGAGGAGGCGGTGGCGTGGGTGGCGTGCGAGGGACAGTAAGGGGCGGTAGCAGGGGGTGGTGTGCGAGGGAAAGGAGGAGGCGGTGGCGGAGGTGGCGTGCGAGGGACAGGACGATGAGGTGGCGTGGGTGACATTCGAGGGACAGGAGGAGGCCGTGGCGTGGATCGTGTGCGAGGGACAGGAGGAGGCGGTGGCGTGGGTGGCGTTCGAGGGACAGGAAGAGGCAGTGACGGGGTTGGAGTGCGAGGGACAGGAAGAGGCAGTGACGGGGTTGGAGTGCGAGGGACAGGAAGAGGCAATGGGGGTTGGAGGTGAGGGACAGGAAGAGGCATTGGTGGGGGGGTGCTTGAGGGAGAGGAGGAGGCGGTGGTGGGTTGGCGTGCAATGGGCAGGAGGAGGCGGTGGCGGGGGTTTCTCTGAGGGACAGTAGGAGGCGGTAGGCGTGGGAGGTGGAGGAGGAGGAGATGGCGGTGGTGGCGTGCGGGGGACAGTATGAGGCTCTAGCGGGGTTAACGTTCGAGGCGGTGGCGGGGGTGGCGTGCGAATGACAGTAGGAGGTGGTGGCGGGGGTGACGTTCGAGGGACCGTAGAAGGAAGTGGCGGGGTTTGCGTTAGAGGGACAGGAGGAAGCGGTGGCGGGTTCGAGGGACAGTAGGAGGCGGCCTGGGAGGCGTGGAGGGACAAGAGGAGGTGGTGAGGGTGGCGTGGGAGGGACAGGAGAAGGTGGTGGCGGGGGTGGCATGCGATGGACAGGAGGAGGTGTTGGCGGGGGTGGCGTTCGAAAGACAAGAGGAGGCGGTGGCGGGGGTGTCGTGCGAGGAACAGGATGAGGCGGTGGCTGGGTTAGCGTGCGAGGGACATGAGGAGGCGGTGGCGGGGGTGGCGTTCGAGGGACAGGAGGAGGCGGTGGCGGGGGTGGCGTGCGAGGGACATGAGATGCGGTGGCGGGGTTGGCCTGCGAGGGACAGGAGGAGGCGGTGGCGGGGTTGTGTGAGGGACAGGAGGAGGCGGTGGTGGGGGTGCGTGAGGGGACAGGAGGAGGCGGTGGCGGGGTGCGGGTGAGGGACAGGAGGACGCGGTGGCGGGGTTGGCGTGCAGGAGACAGGAGGAGGCGGTGGCGGGTGGCGTGCGAGGAGAGGAGGAGGCGGTGGTGGGTGGCGTGCGAGGGACAGGAGGAGGCTGCGGGGGTGGTGCGAGGGACAGTGGTGGGGGGTGGCTGAGGGACAGGAGGAGGCGGTGGCGGGGGTGGCGTGAGGGACAGGAGGCGGTGGCGGGGTGGCGTGCGAGGGACAGGAGGAGGCTGTGGCGGGGTGGCGTGCGAGGGACAGGAGGAGGCGGTGGCTGGGGTGGCCTGCGAGGGACCGAAGGAGGCGGTGGTGGGGGTGTGCGTGAGGGACAGGAGGAGGCGGTGGCGGGGTGGTGGAGGGACAGAATGAGGTGATGGCGGGGGTGGCGTGCGAGGGACAGACAGAGGCAGTGACGGGGTTGGAGTGCGAGGGACAGGTCGAGGCATTTGGCGGGGTTGGTGGGAGGGAGAGGAGGAGGCGGTGGCGGAGGTGGCGTGCGAGGGGACAGTATGAGGCTCTAGCGGGGTTAATGTTCGAGGCGGTGGGGGGGGGGGCGTGCGAAGGACAGCAGGAGGTGGTGGCGGGGGTGACGCTCGAGGGACCGTAGAAGGAAGTGGCGGGGTTTGCGTTAGAGGGACAGGAGGAAGCGGTGGCAGGGGTGGCGTTCGAGGGACAGTAGGAGACGGTGGCGGGAGGCGGGAGGGACAAGAGGAAGCGGTGGTGAGGGGTGGCGGTGGGGACATTATGAGGCTGTAGAGGGGTGTTCGTGGGACAGTAGGAGGCGGCGGCGGGGGTGGCGTGCGAATGACAGTAGGAGGCAGTGGCGGGGTTTGCGTTAGAGAGACAAGAGGAAGCGGTGGCGGGGGTGGCGTGCGAGGGACAGTAGGAGACGATGGCGGGGATAGCGTTCGTTAGATAGGAGGAGGCGGTGTCCGGGTTGGCGTGCGAGGGACAGGAGATGGCGGTGGCGAGGATGGAGTTCGAGGGACAGAAGGAGGCGGTGGCGAGGTTTACGTTAGAGGGACAGGAGGAAGCGGTGGCGGGGGTGGCGTTCGATAGATAGGAGGAGTCGGTGTCTGGGTTGGCGTGCGAGGGACAGGAGGAGGCGGTGGCGGGGATGGCGTTCGATAGATAGGAGGAGGCGTCGCGAGGTTTACGTTCGAGGGACAGGCGAGGGTCAGCAGGAGGCGGCGGAGGTGATGTCGTGCGTGTTACACAAGGAGGCGGTGGCGGGGGTGTCGTGCGAGGGACAGGAGGAGGCGGTGGCGGGGTTGGCGAGCGAGGGACAGGAGGATGTGGTGGCGTGGGTGACATTCAAGGGACAGGAGGAGGCCGTGGCGTGTGCGAGGGACAGGGGAAGGCGGTGGCGTGGGTGTCGTTCGAAGGACAGGAGCAGGCATTGGCCGGGCTGGCGTGCGAGGGACAGTAGGAGACGATGGCAGGGGGTTGCGTTTGAGGAACAGTAGGAGGCGGTGGCGGGGGTGGCGTGTGAGGGACAAGAGGAAGCGGTGGCGGGGTGGCATGAGGGACAGTAAGGAGTGGTGGCGGGGTTAACGTCTGAGGGACAGGAGGAGGCGGTGGCGAGGTTAGCGTTCGAGGGACAGGAGAAGGTTGTCGCGAGGGTTACGTAGAGGGACAGGAGGAAGCGGTGGCGGGGGTGGCGTGGGAGGGACAGGAAGAGGCGATGGCGGGGTGGCGTAGGAGGGACAGGAAGAGGCGGTGGCGGGGTTGACGTTCGAGGGACAGTAAGAGGCGGTGGCGAGGTTTACGTTAGAGGGACAGGAAGAAGCGGTGGCGGGGGTGGCGTGCGAGGGACAGTAATAGGCGGTGGCGGGGATGGCGTGCGAGAGAGAGGAGGAGGCGGTGGCTGGGGTTGCGTGCGAGGGACAGGAGGAGGCGGTGGCGAGGTTGGCGTTCGAGGGACAGGAGGAGGTGGTCGCGAGGTTTACGTTCGAGGGACAGGAGGAGGCGGTGGCGAGGTTGGCGTTCGAGGGACAGGAGTAGGCGATGGAGAGGTTTGCGTGCGAGGGACAGCAGGAGGCGGCGGCGGGGATGGCGTGCGTGTTACAGGAGGAGGCGGTGGCGGGGGTTGCGTGCGAGGGACAGAAGGAGGCGGTGGCGGGGGTGGCTTGCGAGTGACAGGAGGATGTGGTGGCGTGGGTGACATTCGATGGACAGGAGGAGGCCGTGGCGTGGATCGTGTTCGAGGGACAGGAGGAGGCGGTGGCGTGGGTGGCGTTCGAGGGACAGGAGGAGGCGGTGGCGTAGATGGCGTGCGAGAGACAGGAGGAGGCGGTGGCGGGCGTGGCGTGCAAGGGAAAGGAAGAGGCGGTGCCTGAGGATCGTGCAAGGGAAAGGAGGATGCGATTGCGTGGGTGGCGTGCGAGGGACAGGAGGAGGCGGTGGCGGGGGTGGGGTGCGAGGGACAGGACGATGAGGTGGCGTGGGTGACATTCGAGGGACAGGAGGATGCCGTGGCGTGGATCGTGTGCGAGGGACAGAAGGAAGCGGAGGCGGTGCTGGCGTGGGAGGGACAGGAAGAGGCGAAGGCGGGGGTGGCCTGCGAGGGACAGGAGGAAGCGGTGGCGTGGGTGACATTCGAGGGACAGGAGGATGCCGTGGAGTGGATCGTGTGCGAGGGACAGAAGGAGGCGGAGGCGGTGCTGGCGTGGGAGGGACAGGAAGAGGCGGTGGCGGGGGTGGCGTGCGAGGGACAGAACGATGAGGTGGCGTGGGTGACATTTGAGGGACAGGAGGATGCCGTGGCGCTGATCGTGTGCGAGGGACAGAAGGAGGCGGAGGCGGTGCTGGCGTAGGAGGGACAGGAAGAGGCGAAGGCGGGGGTGGCCTGCGAGGGACAGGAGGAAGCGGTGGCGTGGGTGCCGTGCGAGGGACAGTAGGAGGCGGTGGCGGGGTTGGCGTGGGAGGGACTGGAAGAGGCGGTGGCGGGGTTTGCGTGCGAGGGACAGGAAGAGGCAGTGACGGGGTTGGAGTGCGATGGACAGGAAGAGGCAATGGCGGGGGTGGCGTGGGAGGGACAGGAGGAGGCGGTGGCCGAGTTGGCGTGCGAGGGGCAGGAGGAGGCGGTTGCGGGGATGGCGTTCAAGGGACAGTAAGAGGCGGTGGCGTGGGAGGCGTGGGAGCGACAAGAGGAAGCGGTGGAGGGGGTGGCTTGCCGGGGACATTATGAGGCTGTAGCGGGGTTACCGTTCGAGGGACAGTAGGAGGCGGTGGCGGGGGTTGCGTGCGAATGATAGTAGGAGGCAGTGGCGGGGTTTGCGTTAGAGAGGAGGAAGCGGTGGCGGGGGTGGCGTGCGAGGGACAGTAGGGGACGATGGCGGGGATGGCGTTCGTTAGATAGGAGGAGGCGGTGTCCGGGTTGGCGTGCGAGGAACAGGAGATGGCGGTGGCGAGGATAGCGTTTGAGGGACAGAAGGAGGCGGTGGCGAGGTTTACGTTAGAGGGACAGGAGGAAGCGGTGGCGAGGTTGGCGTTCAAGGGACAGGAGGAGGTGGTCGCGAGGTTTACGATAGAGGGACAGCAGGAGACGGCGGCGGGGATGGCGTGCGTGTTACAAAAGGAGGCGGTGGCGGGGGCTACGTGCGAGGGACAGAAGGAGGCGGTGGCGAGATTGGCGAGCGAGGGACAGGAGGATGTGGTGGCGTGGGTGACATTCAAGGGACAGGAGGAGGCCGTTGCGTGGATCGTGTGCGAGGGACAGGAGGAGGCGGTGGCCGGATTGGCGTGCGAGGGGCAGGAGGAGGAGGTGGCGCGGGTGGCGTTCGGGGGACAGTAGGAGGCTGTTTCGTGGGAGGCGTGGGAGGGAGAAGAGGAAGCGGTGGCGGGGGTGGCATGCGAGGGACAGTATGAGGCTGTAGCGGGGTTAACGTTCGAGGGACAGGAGTAGGCGGTGGCGAGGTTGGCGTTCGAGGGACAGGAGGAGGCGGTCGCGATGTTTACGATAGAGGGACAGGAGGAAGCGGTGGCGAGGTTGGCGTTCAAGGGACAGGAGGAAGTGGTCGCGAGGTTTATGTTCGAGGACAGGAGGAGGCGTTGGCGAGGTTGGCGTTCGAGGGACAGGAGTAGGCGATGGAGAGGTTTGCGCGCGAGGGACAGCAGGAGGTGGCGGCGGGGAAGGCGTGCGTGTTCCAGGAGGAGGCGGTGGCGGGGGTTGCGTGCGAGGGACAGGAGGAGGCGGTGGCGGGGTTGTAGTGCGAGGGACAGGCAGAGGCATTGACGGGGGTGGCGTGGAAGGTACAGGAGGAGGCGGTGGCTGGGTTGGCGTGCGAGGAGCAGGAGGAGGCGGTGGCAGGGGTGGTGCTCGAGGGACAGTAGAAGGCGGTGGCGTGGGAGGCGTGGGAGGGACAAGAGGAAGCGGTGGCGGGGGTGGAGTGCGAGGGACAGTATGAGGCTCCAGCGGGGTTAACGTTCGAGGGACATGAAGAGGCGGTGGCGAGGTTGGCGTTCGAGGGACAGGAGGAGGCGGTGGCAAGGTTTACGTTCGAGGGACAGGAGGAGGCGGTGGCGAGGTTGGCGTTCGAGGGACATGAGTAGGCGATGGAGAGGGATGGCGTGCGTGCTACAGGAGGAGGCGGTGGCGGGGGTTGCGTGCGAGGGACAGAAGGAGGCGGTGGCGGGTGTGGCTTGCGAGTGACAGGAGGATGTGGTGGCGTGGGTGACATTCGAGGGACAGGAGGAGGCCGTGGCGTGGATCGTGTTCGAGGGACAGGAGGAGGCGGTGGCGTGGGTGGTGTTCTATTGACAGGAGGAGGCGGTGGCGGGCGTGGCGTGTAAGAAAAGGAAGAGGCGGTGGCTGAGGATCGTGCAAGGGAAAGGAGGATGCGATGGCGTGGGCGTGCGAGGGACAGGAGGCGGTGGCGTGGGTGGCGTGCGAGGGACAGTAGGAAGCGGTAGCAGGGGTGCCGTGCGAGGGAAAGGAGGAGGCGGTGGCGGGGGTGGCGTGCGAGGGAAAGGACGATGAGGTGGCGTGGGTGACATTCGAGGGACAGGAGGATGCCGTGGCGCTGATCGTGTGCGAGGGACAGGAGGAAGCGGTGGCAGGGGTGCCGTGCGAGGGACAGTAGGAGGCGGTGGCGGGGTTGGCGTGGGAGGGACAGGAGGAGGCGGTGGCGGGGTTTGCTTGCGAGCGACTCGAAGATGTTGTTGGAGTGCGATGGACAGGAAGAGGCATTGACGGGGGTGGCGTGGGAGGGACAGGAGGAGGCGGTGGCCGGGTTTACGTTCGAGGGACAGGAGGAGGCGGTGGCGTGGTTGGCGTTCGAGGGACAGGAGTAGGCGATGGAGAGGTTTGCGTGCGATGGACAGCAGGAGGCGGCGGCGGGGATGGCGTGCGTGTTACAAAAGGAGGCGGTGGCGGGGGTTACGTGCGAGGGAGAGGAGGATGCGGTGGCGGGGTTGGCGAGCGAGGGACAGGAGGATGTGGTGGCGTGGGTGACATTCAAGGGACAGGAGGAGGCCGTGGCGTGGATCGTGTGCGAGGAACAGGAGGAGGCGATGGCGTGGGTGGCGTTCGGGGGACAGGAGGAGGGGGTGGCCGGGTTGGCGTGCGAGGGGCAGGAGGAGGCGGTGGCGGGGGTGGCGTGGGAGGGAAAGGAAGAGGCGGCGGCGGAGGATCGTGCAAGGGAACGGAGGAAGCGATGACGTGGGTTGCGTGCGAGGGACAGGAGTAGGCGGTGGCGTGGCTGGCGTGCGAGGGACAGTAGGAGGCGGCAGCGCGGGTGCCATGCGAGGGAAAGGAGGAGGCGGTGGCGGGGGTGGCGAGCGAGGGACAGGACGATGTGGTGGCGTGGGTGACATTCGAGGGACAGGATGAGGCCGTTGCGTGGATCGTGTGCGAGGGACAAGATGAGGCGGTGGCTTGGGTGGCGTTTGAGGGACAGGAGGAGGCGGTAGCGTAGGTGGCATGCGAGAGACAGAATGAGGCGGTGGCGGGCGTATCGTGCAAGGGAAAGGAAGAGGCTGTGTCGGAGGATCGTGCAAGGGAAAGGAGGATGCGATGGCGTGGGTGGCGTGCGAGGGACAGGAGGAAACTGTGGCGGGGGTGGCGTGCGAGGGACAGTAGGAAGCGGTAGCGGGGGTGGCGTGCGAGGGAAAGGAGGAGTCGGTGGCTGGGTTGGCGTGCGAGGGACAGGAGGAGGCGGTGGCGGGGTTGGCGTGCGAGGGATAGGAGGAGGCGGCGGCGGGGGTGGCGTGCGAGGGAAAGGAAGAGGCGGTGGCGGAGGATCGTGCAATGGAAATGTGGAGGTGGTGTCGGGGGTGGTTTGCGAGGGAAAGGAAGAAGCGGTGGCGGAGGATCGTGCAAGGGAAAAGTGGAGGCGGTGGCGGGGGTGGAGTGGGAGGGAAAGGAAGAAGCGGTGGCGGAGGGTCGTGTAAGGGAAGGACGAGGCGCTGGCGGGGGTAGCGTGTGAGGGAAAGGAGGAGGCGATGGCGGGGTATGGCGTGCGAGGGAAAGGAGGAGGCAGTGGCGGGCGTGGCGGGCGAGGAAAAGGAGGAGGCGGTGACGGGGGTGGCGTGCGAGGGAGAGGAGAAGGAGGTGGCGTGGATGGCGTGCGAGGGAGAGGAGAAGGAGGTGGCGGGGATGGCGTGCGAGGGGAAGGAGGAGGCGGTGGTGGGGGTGGCGTGCGAGGGACAAAAGGAGGCGGTGGCGGGGGCGGCGTGGGAGGGACAGGAGGAAGCGGTGGCGGGGGTGGTGTGCGAGGGACATTAGGAGGCGGTGGCGGCGTTCGATAGATAGGAGGAGGTGGAGGCGGGGGTGGCGTGCTAGGGACAGGAGGAGGCGGTTACGGGGTGACGTTCGACTGACATTAGAAGGCGGCGGCGGGGGTGTCGTGCGAGAGAAAGGAGGAGGCGGCGGCGTTAGTATCGTGCAAAGGAAAAGAGGAGGCGGCGGCGATGGTGGCGTGCAATGGACTGGAGGAGGCGGTGGCGAGTTTGACGTCCGAGAAACAGGAGGAAGCGGTGACGGGGGTCACGTACGAAGGACAGGAGGAGGCGGTGTCCGGGTTGGCGTGCGAGGGACAGGAGGAGGCGGTGGCGAGGTTGGCGTGCGGGACAGTAGGAGGCGGTGGCGTGGGAGGCGTGGGAGGGACAGGAGGAAGCGGTGGCGGGGAATGCGTGCGAGGGACAGTATGAGGCTGTACCGGGGTTAACGTTCGAGGGACAGTAGGAGTCGGTGGCGGGGGTGGCGTGCGAATGACAGGAGGAGGTGGTGGCGGGGGTGGCGTGAGAATGACAGGAGGAGGTGGTGGCGGGGGTGACGCTCGATGGACAGTAGGAGGCAGTGGCGTGATTTGCGTTAGAGGGACAGGAGGAAGCGGTGGCGGGGGTTGCGTGCGAGGGACAGTAAGAGGCGGTGGCGGGGATGGCGATCGATAGATAGGAGGAGGCGGTGTCCGGGTTGGCGTGCGAGGGACAGGAGGAGGCGGTGGCGAGGTTGGCGTTCGAGGGACAGGAGGAGGCGGTGGCGTAGTTGGCGTTCGATGGACAGGAGGAGGCGGTGGAGAGGTTGGCGTGCGAGGGAGAGGAGGAGGCGGCGGCGGGGATGGCGTGCTGGGTACAGGAGGAGGCGGTGGCGACGGTGGCATGCGAGGGACAAGAGGATGTGGTGGCGTGGGTTTCATTCCAGGGAGAGGAGGAGGCGGTGGCGTGGATGGCGTGCGAGGGACAGGAGGAGGCCGTGGCGTGGGTGGCGTTCGAGTGACAGGAGGAGGCGGTGGCGTAGGTGGCATGCGAGAGACATGAGGAGGTGGTAACGTGGGTGGCGGGACAGGAAGAGGCGGTGACGTGGGTGGCGTGCGAGGGACAGGAGGAGGCGGTCGCGAGGATGGCGTGCGAGGGACAGTAGGAGGTGGTTTCGACGTTCGATATAATAGGAGGAGGTGGTTGCGGGGGTGGCGTGCGAGGGACAGGAGGATGGAATAGCAGGGATGGCGGGCAAGGGACAGGAGTAGGCGGTTACGGGGCGACGTTCGAGGGACAGAAGGAGACGGTGGCTGGGGTCTCGTGCGAGGGAAGGGAGGAGGCAGTGGCGGGGATAACGTTCGAGGGAAAGGAGTAGGCGGTGGCATGGATGGCGTGCGAGGGAAAGGAGGACCCGGTCTCGGGGGTGTCGTGCGAGGGAAAGGAGGAGGCGGCGGCGGGGTTGTCGTGCGAGGGAAATGAGGAGGCGGCGGCGAGGGTGTCGTGCGAGGGAAAGGAGGAGGGTGGCGGCGGGGGTGGCGTTCGAGGGAAACGAAGAGGCCGCGGCGGGGGTGTCGTGCTAGGGAAAGGAGGAGGCGGCGGCGAAGGTGGCGTGCAATGGACTGGAAGAGGCGGTGGCAGGTTTGCCGTCCGAGAAAGAGGAAGAAGCGGTGACGGGGGTGGCGTACGAAGGACAGGAGGAGCCGGTGGTCGGGTCGACGTGCGAGGGACAGGAGGAGGCGGTGGCGGGGATGGCGTACGAATGACTGAAGGATGCGATGGCGCGGTCGGCGTGCGAGAGACAGGAAAAGCCGGCGGCGGTGGTGGCATGCAAAGGACAATAGGAGGGGGCGGCGGGGGACAGGAGGAGGTGGTAGCGGGGGTTGCGTGCGAGGAACCATATGAGGCGGTGGCGGGGTTAGCGTGCGAGGGACAGGAGGAGGCGGCTGCGTAGGTGGGGCTCGAAAAACAGGGGGAGGCGGAGGCGGGGGTGGAGTGTGAGAGTCAGGAGGAGTCGGTGGCAGGATTGGCGTGCGAGGGACAGGAGGAGGCGGCTGCGGGGATGGCGTGGGTGGTGTGCGAGGGACAGGAAGAGTCGTTGTCGGGAGTGGTGTGCGAGGGACAGGAGGAAGCGGATTCGGGGGTGGCGTGCAAGGGACAAAAAGAGTCGGTGGCGAGGGTGGCGTGCGACGGACAGGAAGAGGCGGTGCCGGCGGTGGCGTGCGAAGGACAGTAGGCGGTGGAGGCGGGGCTGGCGTGGGAGGGACAGGAAGAGGCGGTGGCGGGGGTGGCGTGCGTGGGACAGTAGGAAGCGGTGGCGGGGGTGCCGTGCGTGGGACAGTAGGAGGCGGTGGCGGGGTTGGCGTGCGAGGGAGAGGAAGAGGCAGTGACGGGGTTGGAGTGCGAGGGACAGGTAGAGGCATTGGCGGGGGTGGCGTGGGAGGGACAGAAGGAGGCGGTGGCCGGGTTATTGTGCAAGGGGCAGGAGGAGGCGGTGGCAGGGGTGGCATTCGAGAGACAGTAGGAGGCGGTGGCGTGGGAGGCGTGGGAGGGACAGGAGGAAGCGGTGGTGGGGGTGGCGTGCGAGGAATATTATGAGGCTGTACCGGGGTTAACGTTCGAGGGACAGTAGGAGGCGGTGGCGGGGGTGGCGTGCGAATGACAGGAGGAGGTGGTGGCGGGGGTGACGTTCGAGGGACAGTAGGAGGCAGTAGCGGGGTTTGCGTTAGAGGGACAGGAGGAAGCGGTGGCGGGGGTGTCGTGCGAGGGACAGTAGAAGGCGATGGCGTGGATGGCGTTCGATAGATAGGAGGCGGTGTCCGGGTTGGCGTTCGAGGGACAGTAGGAGGCGCTGGCGAGGTTTACGTTAGAGGGACAGGAAGAAGCTGTGGCGGGGGTGGCGTGCGAGGGACAGTAGGAGGCGGTTGCGGGGATGGCGTTCGATAGATAGGAGGAGGCGGTGTCTGGGTTGGCGTGCGAGGGACAGGAGGAGGCGGTGGCGTTGATGACGTGCAAGGGACAGGAGGACGTCGTGGCGTGGGTGGCGTTCGAGGGACAGGAGGAGGCGGAGGCGTAGGTGGCATGCGTGAGACAAGAGGAGGCGGTAATGTGGGTGGCGTGCGAGGGACACAAGGAGGCTGTGGTGAGGGTGGCGTGCGAGGGACAGGAGGAGGCAGTGGCTTGGGTGGCGTGCGAGGGACAGGAGTAGGCGGTGGCGTGGGTAGCGTGCGAGGGACAGTAGGAGGCGGTGGCGACGTTCGATAGAAAGGAGGAGGGGGTTGTGAGGGTGGCGTGCGAGGGACAGGAGGATGTAATGGCAGGGTTGGCGAGCGAGGGACAGGAGGATATGGTGGCGTGGGTGACATTCAAGGGACAGGAGGAGGCCGTGGCGTGGATCGTGTGCGAGGGACAGGAGGCGATAGCGTGGGTGGCGTTCGAGGGGCAGGAGGAGGCTGTGGCGTAGATGGCGTGCGAGAGACAGGAGGAGGCGGTGGCGGGCGTGGCGTGCGAGGGAAAGGAAGAGGCGGTGGCGGAGGATCGTGCAAGGGAAAGGAGGATGCAATGGCAGGGTTGGCGCGCGAGGGAAAGGAGGAGCGGTGGCGGGGTTAACGTTCGAGGGAAAGGAGTAGACGGTGGCATGGGTGGCATGCGAGAGAAAGGAGGAGGCGGCGGCGGGGGTTTCGTGCGAGGGAAAGGAGGAGGCGGCGGCGGGGGTGTCGTGCAAGGGAAACGAGGAGGCGGCGGCGGGGGTGTCGTGCGAGGGAAAAGAGGAGGCTGGCGGCGGGGGTGTCGTGCGAGGGAAACGAGGAAGCGGCGGCGGGGGTGTCGTGCGTGGGAAAGGAGGAGGCGGCGGCGAAGTTGGCGTGCAATGGACTGGAGGATTCGTTGGCAGGTTTGCCGTCCGAGAAACAGGAAGAAGCGGTGACGGGGGCTGCGTACGAAGGACAGGAGGAGGCGGTGGCCGGGTCGTCGTGCGAGGGACAGGAGGAGGCGGTGGCGAGGATGGCGTACGAATGACTGAAGGAGGCGGTGGTGCGGTCGGCGTGCGAGAGACCGGAGGAGGCGGCGGCGGTGGTGGCATGGAAAGGACAATAATAGGCGGCGGCGGGGTTGGCGTGCGAGGGACAGGAGGAGGCGGTGGTGGGGGTGGCGTGCGAGGAACCATATGAGGCGGTGGCGGGGTTAGCGTGCGAGGGACAGGAGGAGGCGGCAGCGTGGGTGGCGTTCGAAAAACAGAGGAGGCGGAGGCGGGGGTGGAGTGCGAGAGTCAGGAGGAGTCGGTGGCAGGGATGGCGTGCGAGAGACAGGAGGAGCCCATGGCGTGGGTGGTGTGCGAGGAACAGGAGGAGGTGTTGTCGGGAGTGGCGTGCGAAGGACAGGAGGAGACTGTGGCGGGGGTATCGTGCGAGGGAAAGGAAGAGGCTGCAATTAGTTTAACGTCGGTGGCAGTAAAAACATTCGAGTCTATTATAGATGAAAATATCCGTGACCACCTAGTCCTAGAGAAACAGCCTGATCAATGGCCCCCACCTTGGGTTCATTAATCAAGGCTAGATCTTGTCTGACTTTATTTATTTTTTTATTTTTACAAAAAGTGGCAAATACGTAAGGACGACAGTTATGATATTGTATATCTTAATTTTAGTAAAGCATTCGACAAAGAACCTCACCAAAACCTTTGACAACAATTAAAGCCCATGGGTTTGAAGGTAGATGGATCATGGTGTGGTTCAGTGTCAGGAAGCAGAGTTCTGGGTTCAGGTAGTACATGGGGATAATGGGATTGGGTTCGAGGTACTAAGTCTGATGCAAATATCAAGATACTTTGGGTGGAGCAGGTGCGGGAATTCCCTACCCGGCAGCATTGTCGCTTCAACCACAACAAGGCATACAATTTCATATGTCGGTTGTTTAGTATTTGATATAGTTTTAAAATTTTTGTATATGGTAAAACAAGTCTATATTATGTTGTGAATGTATCGAATTTTAGAATAGTAACGATGATTTATGTATGGAAATGAATTCAACCGTGTGCTACCCAGCGACGTTGTCATGTCTATGGTCAAGGTCGCTGGTGACCCCTGTGGACCCGGGTTGCCCCGGGCCATTATTCCCTGGTAGAGAGGAAGCGGGTGAGAGAGGGGGAGGGAAGGTAGCGGTAGCCAAGGTCCAGCCCATGAGACAGATGCAAGGATTTCTTGACAACATTTTATCAGTGTCTTTTTACCGATACCCTCGCTACACTTGACCTGATAAAAACAGTTCTATTTTGTGAACTTTGTTCTCCGTTCATTTTGCAATTGGCAAGGAACCTATAATATGGCTCCTCGGGCCAAATTTGTGGCTTTACCGTGTAGCAGCGACGGGCCAAATTTGTGCCATGATATAGAACGCGAAAATATTTTTGATTCATAAACAGTTCACATAACGCTTTGGTATATATTATGTAATGATTTGTTCGAGTGATGATTTTTTTCATTTTTCTGCTCAGAAGGACCATTAAGAAACATGATCCCTATGGCTACAGGGTTAATAGTCCATTCATACCCTTGTGTATCCGTGTTATTTCCTTCACCTGTTCTCCACTGCTCTCTCTCTCTGTCCCATTCCTGGTCTCCTCAATCCTCTCTCACCTCCCAACCTCCGTCCTCCCAGCCACTGTCACCCTTAATCCCATAATTGTCACCCTTTAATCCCATAATCCTTAGATCGCGATATTATTGACAATTAGTCCTGTTCTAATGCGTTTACAAACCCAACTCATTAATCGATTCCTACTTTAATCTCTCTCTCAAGATTAAGTAATATGTATAGTGTTTTGATGTGTTTCTGTTAATATTTTTGAAACTATGAGGTTTGTGGAGAAACGAGAGGGAGGAGGAAGTGGAGGTGGAGGTGGAGGTGGAAGTGGAGGTGGAGATGGAGAAGGAGGAGGAGGTGAAGGTGGAGGTGGAAGTGGAGGTGGAGAAGGAGAAGGAGGAGGAGGTGAAGGTGGAGGAGGAGGTAACTTTATTATCTTACAGTCCTCATATAAGGCAACCACGAGGTCTGGTTTTTTTTTCTTTGTAAAGGAGGAGGAGGAGGAACAAAGAAACACAAAGAGAGAACAAACAACAGCAGGCCTGCTGGTCCTTACGAGGCTGTTTGTGATAAGCTACACTAACTATCTAATCAAAGGTGGAAGATGAAGGACAGCAAAGGCGAAGGCCGTGGTGAGCAAATCAGGGAAGTAAAGTAACGGAACAGGCCTTCCTGGCGAGCGTCGCAGGGCTCAGGGCTCCGGCAGGGCGCCTCGGCTCCCCCGGAGCGTCCACGGAGGTGTCGGAGATCCCGAGGGTCCGGGGGTTGGGGGGGCGTGAAGTGGCAGCAAGACATGCAGTTACTGACCTCTTATTAGCCAGACGACGCGTTAATGACACGTTCCAATGGAAGGTTCGACGCATGGGGAGGTACAATTCCCCTAAGCAAGGCAAGTGTCATGCCAACTACGATAAAAAACGAAAAATCCAAAAAAAATCCATAAACAAAAATCCCAAAAAAATTGTCTTGTTTTGCTTTGTTTAAAGCGTCTTGTATGTTATTATGGCGGGTCTTCTCTGGGGAGAAGGAGACTAACGCGTTCCAACATACAAAACCAGGAAAAGACGACATGGAAAGACCGAGAGAAGGAAGGGGAAGAAGGGAACACCAGAAGAAGGAAAATGAAGAGAAGTAACACTAGAAGAAGGCATATGAAGTAACACAAGAAGAAGGAAGTTGAAAAGAGTAACACAAGAAAAAGGAATTTGAAAAGAGTAACACAAGAAGAGGGAATTTGAAAATAGTTACACTAGAAAAAGGAATTTGAAAAGAGTTACACAGAAGGTATTGAAAAGAGTTACACAGAAGAAGGTATTGAAAAGAGTTACACAGAAGAAGGTATTGAAAAGAGTTACACAGAAGAAGGTATTGAAAAGAGTAACACAGAAGAAGGTATTGAAAAGAGTTACACAGAAGAAGGTATTGAAAAGAGTTACACAGAAGAAGGTATTGAAAGAGTAACACAGAAGAAGGTATTGAAAAGAGTTACACAGAAGAAGGTATTGAAAAGAGTCACACAGAAGAAGGTATTGAAAAGAGTAACACAGAAGAAGGTATTGAAAGAGTAACACAGAAGAAGGTATTGAAAAGAGTTACACAGAAGAAGGTATTGAAAAGAGTAACACAGAAGAAGGTATTGAAAGAGTAACACAGAAGAAGGTATTGAAAAGAGTTACACAGAAGAAGGTATTGAAAAGAGTAACACAGAAGAAGGTATTGAAAAGAGTTACACAGAAGAAGGTATTGAAAAGAGTTACACAGAAGAAGGTATTGAAAAGAGTAACACAGAAGAAGGTATTGAAAAGAGTAACACAGAAGAAGGTATTGAAAAGAGTAGCACAGAAGAAGGTATTGAAAAGAGTAACACAGAAGAAGGTATTGAAAAGAGTAACACAGAAGAAGGTATTGAAAAGAGTTACACAGAAGAAGGTATTGAAAAGAGTAACACAGAAGAGGGTATTGAAAAGAGTTACACAGAAGAAGGTATTGAAAAGAGTAACACAGAAGAAGGTATTGAAAAGAGTAACACAGAAGAAGGTATTGAAAAGAGTAACACAGAAGAAGGTATTGAAAAGAGTAACACAGAAGAAGGTATTGAAAAGAGTAACACAGAAGAAGGTATTGAAAAGAGTTACACAGAAGAAGGTATTGAAAAGAGTAACACAGAAGAAGGTATTGAAAAGAGTAACACAGAAGAAGGAATTTGAAGATAAATAACACAAGAAGAAGAAATGTGAAGTAACACCGGAAGGAAAATGCAGAGAAGTAACACTAGAAAAATGAAAATGGAAATGAAAAGAATCATCCACCTTTCGGCCTAAACCAACATCACAATATTATGGGCGAGTCTCTTCTGGGAGGAAAGCGGCTCGTTCAGACCCAGGAACACCAGAAAGGATGATAGAAACATCAAGAAAAGGAAAACAGAAAAGTCATCCACCTTTCGGCCCCTGGTGCCGCAGGGTGGGTGACGGGTGAATCTCCTCTGGGGAGAAGGAGGCTAACCCACACAGTCAAGATAGAGGCTAGAGAAAGGAAATTAAATCATCGAGAATATCGATATTGAGGAGCAGATGAAAGCACATCGATATTGAGGAGCAGATGAAAGCACATCGATATTGAGGAGCAGATGAAAGCACATCGATATTGAGGAGCAGATGAAAGCACATCGATATTGAGGAGCAGATGAAAGCACATCGATATTGAGGAGCAGATGCAAGCACCTCGATATTGAGGAGCAGATGAAAGCACATCGATATTGAGGAGCAGATGAAAGCACCTCGATATTGACGAGCACATGATAGAACCTCGATATTGAGGAGCAGATGAAAGCAACTCGATATTGAGAAGGAGATGAAAGCACCTTGATATTGAGGAGCACATGATACCACATCGATATTGAGGAGCAGATGAAAGCAACTCGATATTGAGGAACAGATGAAAGCCTCTCGATATTGAGGAGCACATGATACCACCTCGATATTGACGAGCAGATGAAAGAACATCGATATTGAGGAGCAAATGATAGCACCTCGATATTTAAGAGCAGATGAAAGTACCTCGATATTGAGGAGCAGATGAAAGTACATCGATATTGAGGAGCAGATGAAAGCACCTTCATATTGAGGAGCAGATGTTGTGCAGATGAAAGCACAACAATGAAAGCACCTTCATATTGAGGAGCAGATGAAAGCACCTTAATATTGAGGAGCAGATAAAAGCACCTTGATATTGAGGAGCAGATGAAAGCACCTTAATATTGAGGAGCAGATGAAAGCAACAATGAAAGCACAACAATGAAAGCACCTTCATATTGAGGAGCAGATGAAAGCACCTTAATATTGAGGAGCAGATAAAAGCACCTTGATATTGAGGAGCAGATGAAAGCACCTTAATATTGAGGAGCAGATGAAAGCATCTCGATATTGATGAGCAGATGAAAGCACAACAATATTGAGGAGCAGATGAAAGCACCTTCATATTGAGGAGCAGATGAAAGCACCTTGGTATTGAGGAGCAGATGTAAACAGCTCCATATTGATTAGCAGATGAAAGCACCTCGATATTGAGAAGCAGATAATATAACCTAGATATTGATGAGCAGAAGAAAGCAAATCGATATTGGGGAGCAGATGATTGCACCTCGAAATTGATGAGCAGATGAAAGCACCTCGATATTAAGGAGCAGGTGAAAGCATATCGATACTGGAAAGCAGGTGAAAGCACCTCGATATTGAGGAGCAGATTAAAGCACATCGATATTGAGGAGCAGATGAAAGCACATCGATATTGAGGAGCAGATGAAAGCACCTCGATATTGAGCAGCAGATGAAAGCACCTCGATATTGAGGAGCAGATGAAAGCACCTCGATATTGAGGAGCAGATGAAAGCACCTCGATATTGATGAGCAGATGAAAGCATCTCGTTTTTGACGAGCACATGATAGCACCTTGATATTGAGGAGCAGATGAAAGCACCTCGATATTGAGGAGCAGATGAAAGCACCTCCATATTGAGGAGCAGATGAAAGCACCTCGATATTGAGGAACATATGAAAGAAGTTTGATATTAAGGAGCACATGATAGCACCTCGATAATGAAGAGCACATGATACCACCTCCATATTGATGAGCAGATGAAAGCAGCTTGATATTGAGGAGCAGATGAAAGCACCTCGATATTGAGGAACAGATGAAAGCACATCGATATTGAGGAGCAGATGATAGCACCTCGAAATTGACGACCAGATGAAAGCAGCTTCATATTGAGGAGCAAATCAAAACACATCGATATTAAGGAGCAAATGATAGCACCCCGATATTGATGAGCAGATGAAAGCACCTTGATATTAAGGAGCAAATGATAGCACCCCGATATTGATGAGCAGATGAAAGCACATCGATATTGAAGAGCAGATGATAGCAACTCGATATTGATGAGCAGATGAAAGCACCTTGATATTGAGGAGCAGATGAAAGCACTCGATATTGATGAGCAGATGAAAGCTCCTTGATATTGATGACCAGATGAAAGCACAAGGATATTGAGGAGCAGATGAAAGCACCTCTATATTGAGGAGCAGATGAAAGAACCTCGGTATTGAGGAGCAGATGAAAGCACATCGATATTGAGGAGCAGAATAAAGCACCTTGATATTGAGGAGCAGATGAAAACACCTTGATATTGAGGAGCAGATAAAAGCACATTGATATTGAGGAGCAGAATAAAGCACCTTGATATTGAGGAGCATATGAAAACACCTTGATATTGAGGAGCAGAATAAAGCACCTTGATATTGAGGAGCAGAATAAAGCACCTTGATATTGAGGAGCAGATGAAAACACCTTGATATTGAGGAGCAGATGAAAGCACCTTGATATTGAGGAGCAGAATAAAGCACCTCGATACTAAGGAGCATTTGAAAGCACATCGATATTGAGGAGCAGATGAAAGCACCTTGATATTGAAGAGCAGATGAAAACATCTTGATATTGAGGGGCAGATGTAAACAGCTCCCTATTGATTAGCAGATGAAAGCACCACGATATTGAGGAGCAGATAATAGCACCTCGATATAAAGGAACAGATGAAAGCACCTCGATATTGAGGAGCAGATGAAAGCACATCGATATTGAGGAGCAGATGAAAGCACCTCGATATTGAGGAGCAGATGAAAGCACCTCGATATTAAGGAGCAGATGATACCACCTCAATTTTGGGGATAAGGTGAAAGCACATTGATACTGAGGAGCATTTGAAAGCACATCGATATTGAGGAGCAGATGAAAACACATCGATATTGAGGAGCAGATGAAAGCACATCGATATTGAGGAGCAGATGAAATCACCTCGATATTGAGGAGCAGTTGATAGCACATTGATATTGAGGAGCAGATAAAAGCACCTCGATATTGAGGAGCAGATTAAATCACCTCGATGTTGAGGAACAGATGAAAGCACCTCGATATTGAGGAGCAGGTGAAAGCACATTGATATTGGGGAGCAGGTGAAAGCACATCGATATTGAGGAGCAAATGAAAGCGCCTTGATATTGAGGAGCAGATGAAAGCACATCGATATTGGAGAGAGGGTGAAAGCACCTTGATATTGAGGAGCAGATGAAAGCACCTTGATATTGAGGAGCAGATGAAAGCACCTCGATATTGAGGAGCGGATGAAAGCATATCGATATTGAGGAGCAGATGATAGCACCTCGATACTGATTAGCAGATGAGAGCACCTCGATATTGAGGAGCAGATGAAAGCACCTCGACATTGATAAGCAGATGAAAGCACATCGATATTTGGGAGCAGATGATAGCACCTCGATATTGATAAGCAGATGAAAGCACATCGATATTGAGGAGCAGATGAAAACACATCGATATTGAGGAGCAGATGAAAGCACCTCGATATTGAGGAGCAGGTGAAAGCACATCGACATTGGGGAGCAGTTGAAACCACATCGATATTGAGGAGCAGATGAAATCACCTCGATATTGAGGAGCAGATGATAGAACCTCGATATTGACGAGCAGATGAAAGCACCTCGATATTGAGGAGCAGGTGATGGCTCCTCCATACTGAGGAGCAGATGAAAGCACCTTGATATTGAGAAGCATATGAAAGCACATAGATATTGAGGAGCAGATGAAAGCACCTTGATATTGAGGAGCAGATGAAAGCACCTCGATATTGAGGAGCAGATGAAAACACATCGATATTGAGGAGCAGATGAAAGCACATCGATATTGAGGAGCAGATGAAATCACCTCGATATTGAGGAGCAGTTGAAAGCACATTGATATTGAGGAGCAGATCAAAGCACCTCGATATTGAGGAGCAGATGAAATCACCTCGATGTTGAGGAACAGATGAAAGCACCTCGATATTGAGGAGCAGGTGAAAGCACATCGATATTGGGGAGCAGGTGAAAGCACATCGATATAGAGGAGCAGGTGAAAGCACCTTGATATTGAGGAGCAGGTGAAAGCACCTTGATATTGAGGAGCAGGTGAAAGCACCTTGATATTGAGGAGCATGTGAAAGCACCTTCATATTGAGGAGCAGGTGAAAGCACCTCGATATAGAGGAGCAGGTGAAAGCACCTTGATATTGAGGAGCAGGTGAAAGTACCTTGATATTGAGGAGCAGTTGAAAGCACCTTGATACTGAGGAGCAGGTGAAAGCACCTTGATATTGAGGAACAGGTGAAAGCACCTTGATATTGAGGAGCAGGTGAAAGCACCTCGATATTGAGAAGCAGATGAAAGCACCTCGATATTAAGGAGCAGATGAAAGCATATCGATAATGAGGAGCAGATGAAAGCATATCGATATTGAGGAGCAGATGATAGCACCTCGATATTGATGAGCAGATGAAAGCACATCGATAATGAGGATCAGATGAAACCATATGACACCCTGCTGGATGCTGATGGGGTGGTGGGGAAGGGCGAAAAGGAGGCCACTGGCAGGAGGCGTCAGACTCTCATCATCACAATCCACTTGGTGAAGAGAGAGAAGGTCCACAAGCCAGTGGATGATACAAGAGTCGCACAAAAAGACTGCACGCAATTGGAGAGCCATGGCAAGAGGGTTCAAACTCTCGTAATTACTCTGCACATGGTCAAGCGAGAGAAAATAAAGGAGGTATACGATGAGCTCCCCTTCGGGCACCAAGGCACGGCTGGGGACGCTCCTTCCAGCAGGAGCAAGGCCGTTACCGGCCCACCGGAAAAGATGCCCCTTATCAGCAGCTTCAAACAGCGGGATGCATCTCAAACTCCGGTCAAGAAAACTATCAGGTTCAACTTCCAAAACCTGAACACTTTCGTCAAAATTCGTGAGCTGTACTGTGCCTACGACTACTGCAAGTATGGCTTCCCTCTCTCCAGCATTCTTCCTGAGCTGAAAAGCTTAAAGGAGAGAGCAGTGGAGCCACAGGAAGAGCCACCAAAGGAAGCAGTAAACAAACTGCCAGAGGTTCAGAAAACAGTAACAGAGGAAGCAACAGATTCAGCCAACAAAATCAATGAGCCACAACACCTCACAGGGATCCTCAAGAAAGGAAAGACGGCCAGCACCGCTCATAAATGTGTGCGCTTTAACTTCCAGAACCTGAACACTTTCGTCAAGGATCGTGAACTGTACTGTGGCTACGACTACTTCAGGTATGGCTTCCCTCTCTCCAGCATTCGTCCTGAGCTGGAAAGGCGAAAGGAGAGAACAGTGAAGCCACAGAAAGGGTCAGCAAAGGACGCGGTAAAGAAACACAACACACGACACCAGCAAACAGTTGGAGCAGCTCGCTGTGCACAAATGAATACCACTACTGAAGGGAAGTCTCCTAAAGGTATCCTGAAGAAAGAAAAGATGCCACGGTCCACCTGTCCAGGACATGTGTGCTTCAACCTTGGTAACCTCCGCGCCCCCGTTAAGGAACGTGAGGTGTACCGTGGCCACGACACCTTCAGATACGCCGCGCCGCTCCAAGTCACTCAGCCTCCCAACTTTACCTCGAGGCCTCACCAGCAGCCCGTTAGATCCGCCTCTAACTCGCTGCGTGGCGCACCTCGGCACCTCGAGAGGCCGACACAGCGGAGGAACGACTCCTTCCAGCAAAACAGTGTTTGGTATGCTGCACACAACTACACCAACAGCCGCCACTCACAGCACCGCCAGCACAACGCCAGCAGCCACGTCCCGCCAAGATACGAAACAAGGCATTTCTACGAGGGACAGACACATCGGGGCACCAACTCCCGCAGCAGAAGTCGTGCCAAGAGAGGCGCAAAGCCGAGTGGTGGCGAGTTTCTGTGAGCACCGGGCGAGTACACAGCGTCGTGATCAAACTCAAATGTTCAGCGACGTACAGGTGACGTACATTCCGGGTGCATTTTTCAACACCCGCTGAACAGTAACTGTCGCTGACTGGTGATAACAGAGACTGAGGAGTGCCAAGAAGCACCACAAACACACTGAGAGGAACGGCTCGCCAGCTGACTAAAATCACCATGCAGAGGAACGCATCCCATGGAACGGTGCCACTTCTACGGAACAAATTGTTCAAGAGTGTCGCATCTGTGGGGAGTGTTTGGACGCATGTGTGTGCTTACATTTCTTATCTTATATTTCAAATGAAAAAACAGAAAATATTGTCTTACAAAAAACCTTAGGCAGGGATAGTGGGGTCGTGTTGCATCTCAGAACAAGAAACGTTATGTAAGGAGTTGTCTGAACGACCGCCTGTTTTAAAACTATATTTAAATGAAAGGTATTAGAATGCTCTTGCCTGTATGCTTAGAAGGAAAGTAGAAGAGGAAGAGGAAGTGATTGAAAGAGGAGATTGAGATAGACGTGGGAGAGAAAAGATGTAAAAGCATAATTAAGAAAAAAATGAGAGGGAAGAGAAGAAAAGAGAAAAGATAAAAAGCAAAATTAGGAGTATGGTAATGAGGAAGAAGAGGGTGAGGACTGGAAGGAAGTAGAAGAGGAAGAGGAAGAGGAAGTGATTGAAAGAGGAGTAGAAAGAGGAGGTTAAGAAGATAGACGTGGGAGAGAAAAAGGTGTAAAAGCAAAATTAAGAAAGAAATGAAAAGGAAAAAAAAATAACAAGATGAAAAGGAAAATTTGGAGTAAGATAAAGAAGAGAAAGAAGAGCGTGAGGACTGGAAGGAAGTAGAAGAGGAAGAGGAAGAGGAAATGATTAAAAAAGGAGATTGAGAAGGTATACGTGCGAGAGAAAATGTGTGAAAGCAAAATTTAAAAAAAGAAATGAGAGGGAAAAAAAAGATAAAAGATAAGAAGCAAAATTAGGAATAGGATAAAGAGGAAGAAGAAGAGCCTGAGGACTGGAAGGAAGTAGAAGAGGACAAGGAAGAAGGAAAAGAGAGAATAAAAAAAAGGAAAATCAATGGGAAACCGTTAAATTTGAGCAGAATGTAAAACGAAGAACGTCAGAAAAAAAACGATAAAAAATGGGGATAAAAAAGTAATAAAAGACGAGAGGAAAAAAAAGAAAAAAAATTTAAAAAACGATGAATAGAAAAAACTGAAAGATGAAAAAGGAAAAAAAGATGCAAACGTAGAATCAAAACTGGGAGAGAATGATCATAAGCAAGAGTAAATTAGAAGATAGGTGAGCGGTATAAAAGCAGACTAGAAAAGAAAGGAAGATTCTTAGCATCACAACAACAAGACCAAGACCAAGAGGATAAGACCACAGAATTGATATAGAAAAGAAAGAAAAAAAAACCTACCAGCAAGAGGAACATAGGTAAGAGAGAGAGAGAGAGAGAGAAAGAGAGAGAGAGAGAGAGAGAGAGAGAGAGAGGAAGAGAGAGAGAGTGAGAGAGAGAGAGAGAGAGAGAGAGAGAGAGTGAGAGAGAGAGAGAGAGAGAGAGAGAGAGAGAGAGAGAGAGAGAGAGAGAGAGAGAGAGAGAGAGAGAGAGAGAGAGAGAGAGAGAGAGAGAGAGAGAGAGAGAGAGAGAGAGAGAGAGAGAGAGAGAGAGAGAGAGAGAGAGAGAACGGGGTGAGTCAAAAATTCTTTCTCCTGAACCATTTTTCTCTCTCGGTCTGATGAAGTCTTCTCTCTCTCTCTCTCTCTCATAACTTTCATTCAACTCGAAACAAGATTGATGTGTCTTTTTTCTTTAAGTAAAAATAATTGTAATCTAAAAGTTATAAAACAAGAGAGAGAGAGAGAGAGAGAGAGAGAGAGAGAGAGAGAGAGAGAGAGAGAGAGAGAGAGAGAGAGAGAGATCCTTTCCTAACAGATGTTTTTACTCGCTAAGCCTGACAACTTAAACCTAACGTCTCTCTCTCTCCATTAATAACCATCATTACACACTTAATTATTTCCTAAACGCTGCGAGATAATCACCATCGTAAACCACCTTCCTTATCTCTAATCGTTCCAATCACCACCATCACCACCACCACTACCACCACCACCACCACTTTCCATTATCACCAGTCTATCTATCTATCGTTTGCAGATGGTGGCACGTGACGATGGGAGGAGGAAGAGGAGGAGGAGGAGGAGGAGGAGGAGTTAAGTGAGATGAATGTCAAGGAGGAGTGATAAGAGGTGTGTGTGTGTGTGTGTGTGTGTGTGTGTGTGTGTGTGTGTGTGTGTAAATTGGAACTTGTGTAAC
>NC_066557.1:4640203-4805203 GCF_024679095.1 Eriocheir sinensis
TTTTTAAATTCTCCCTGACATTATTTCTCTTTTTGTCTTCCCTTTTTCTTCCTCTTTGCTCTTTCTTCGCTTTTCCTCAACTGCCCCTCATCTTCCCTCTTCTCATTCTTCTTCGTTTTCCTTCCTCTTCCACTTCTTTTTTAATCCTCCCTGACATCTCTTTCTTCTAACCATCTTTTTCTTTTCCTCTTCTCTTTTTCTTTTCTCTCTCCCTCCTTCCCCTTCCTCTCCTTTTAGTCCAAGAGCCAGCACAAGATTTATTTGCCAGAAACGTACGGAAATCTGGCATATAAATTATTGGAGATTGCTGTTCGTTCTACATCAGCCAAGGAACTGCATATGTTGTTTGACACTTATGACTATAAAACTATTAAAGATTGTGAGCATGACCGGCGATCATCTGTACCAACTGGAGACATAACAGTAACAGGAGAAGATCAGAAAACTCCCAAAAAGTTATTGGATGCGTTCAGAAGTAAGCACTTTAAAGAATCACTAATATGTTTTCTGCAAAAAGAATGGAAAAGTCAGAAATATGCTCCTCTTCTTAGAGACAAAGTTCTCTATGTTGGAGTAGATTCTAAATGCTACAAATACATGTACAAAGATAATTTAGAAGTTTCAGAACTACCTGATCTTGCTTGTGATCATCAAGAGGCGGACACAAAGATAATATGGCACATTAAATATGCATCAAGTCTTAATGATAAGGAAAAAAATATTTTGGTTCGGTCAAATGACACTGATGTTCTAGTACTATTAATCTACCATCAAAAGCATTTCAAGAACTCCCAGATTTGGTTTGATTGTGGTGTGTCTTCAAATAATAGCAGAAGGATGATTGATGTAACTTGCATTAAACAGGAACTCGGGCACGATCTTGTTCATGCATTGCCTGCCTATCATGCATTTACAGGATCTGACTACACAGCAGCATTTGCAAGACAAGGAAAGGTGAAACCCTTTGAAATCATGCTTAAACATCCTAAATACCAAAAATGTTTCTGTCACCTTGGTGAATCTATATCACTTATAAGTAATGAAGTCATTGTTGGGATAGAGAAATTTGTATGTGCAATGTATGGCAAGCCTGGATCATCTTCTGTGTCTGATGTGAGATACAGCTTCTTTTTGAGAAAAACTACCCCTAACAAAGAATCTTCATCTAAAGTGAAAGGAATGGACCCAACAATGATACCTCCATCTAAAGCTGTTTTGCTGCAAAAAATTAGAAGAAGCAATGCAGTCGCATGGATATGGAAGCGAGCAGTTTGTCGGAAACCGGATATGGGTCTTGATCCTAGCAAACATGGATGGCATGTAGAAAATGACAGGTATCGCATACATTGGTATGATGGTCCAATGTTACCAGAAAACCTGGAAACTATCATAGAAAAAGACCCAGCCGCAGAGAATGAAGAAAGTGACTCATGTTCCGATGATAGCAGTTCCGATGAAAGCTGTGAGGAGGAAAATCTATAAAACTTAGGTTCTCTCAGTGATTTCTAAATCAGTTCATATTCTCTATTCCTGTAATCTACGTATTAATATAATATTGTGTTCAGCTTATTTTGAGAAGGAAACTAATAACTAATAACTTACGCTAAATTCCCATAATTATCCAATATGGGCTTATGTTCGATGCTTGATGTTATTTTTGTGTTAGGAATTATGCTTCTTTACCATCAACCTTTGTTAAAATTATATATTGTTATATATCATGTTGATCCTTACAAAAGAAGGAAACTTTTTTGTTCGTGACAATTTTTTCATAAGTATTATGGTTTCTTTGTACATAGAGGCTAAACTAGACAATGAGTAATCGAGATTACCATTTTTTCTTGTTTTAATGTAATTTCCAACAAAACTATCAAAGTTGGGTAAAAATGCATATCAATAAAAGATATTGGGAATTTCATTAGCAACCTTGTGGAAAAAATCCTATCCTTCTATCACAAACCATTGAGAAGTTATGCATTATAGAATGTGGCAAGCTCGCGGTAGCCCGGCCGCCATATTGATGACGTCATCACACCCACACCCACCACTGGAATTTTGTAAGACTCACCTTTCTGAGACTCTAATACCATGTAGAAACAAAAAATAATTGCAAACCATTTGCACTCTTTGGGGTAAATAAATCCTTGCTGGCTCTTGGACTATTTTCCCAACTCTCTCTCATCTTCTTTCATCACATTCTACTACCTTCCATCTTCTACTTTCTCATTTTTGCTTCCCTTCTCTCTTTTATCTTCCCTATTCTTTTCCTCATTTCTTTTGCCTCTTTCACAATCTTCCCTTATTCCTTTCATTATTTCCGCTGTTCCCTTCATTCTTTTTTTTCCCTATTTTTCTTTCTCCCTATCCTATGCTCGAGAGAGAGAGAGAGAGAGAGAGAGAAAGGAGGTGGAAAGAGTCTCTCCTCCTCCTCCTCCTCCTCCTTTCCTCCTCTCGTTCACCTCCAATATAACCAAGACACCTGTAATATATCTTGCCGCCTCCTCCTCCTCCTCCTCCTCCTCCTCCTTCTTCTATTGCTCTAACTCCTACTCTTCTGCCTCCTTCTTCTTCTCTTCCTCCTCCTCCTGTTTTTCTGTCTCCTTCTTCTCCTTCGTTTCCTCTTGTTTCTTCTTCCTCCTCCTCCTCCTCCTCCTCCTCCTCCTCCTCCTCCTCCTTCTTCTATTGCTCTAACTCCTACTCTTCTTCCTCCTTCTTCTTCTCTTCCTCCTCCTCCTGTTTTCCTGTCTCCTTCTTCTCCTTCGTTTCCTCTTGTTTCTTCTTCTTCCTCCTCCTCCTCCTCCTCCTCCTCCTTCTTCTATTGCTCTAACTCCTACTCTTCTTCCTCCTTCTTCTTCTCTTCCTCCTCCTCCTGTTTTTCTGTCTCCTTCTTCTCCTTCGTTTCCTCTTGTTTCTTCTTCTTCCTCCTCCTCCTCCTCCTTCTTCTATTGCTCTAACTCCTACTCTTCTCCCTCCTTCTTCTTCTCTTCCTCCTCCTCCTGTTTTCCTGTCTCCTACTTCTCCTTCGTTTCCTCTTGTTTCTTCTTCCTCCTCCTCCTCCTCCTCCTCCTTCTTCTATTGCTCTAACTCCTACTCTTCTTCCTCCTTCTTCTTCTCTTCCTCCTCCTCCTGTTTTTCTGTCTCCTTCTTCTCCTTCGTTTCCTCTTGTTTCTTCTTCCTCCTCCTCCTCCTCCTCCTCCTTCTTCTATTGCTCTAACTCCTACTCTTCTTCCTCCTTCTTCTTCTCTTCCTCCTCCTCCTGTTTTTCTGTCTCCTTCTTCTCCTTCGTTTCCTCTTGTTTCTTCTTCCTCCTCCTCCTCCTCCTCCTCCTTCTTCTTCTATTGCTCTAACTCCTACTCTTCTTCCTCCTTCTTCTTCTCTTTGCTGAGGTAATTTTGAGAGATGAGAATATTGCGTGAAGGTTTGTAGAGAAGGAAACGGAACACAGAGGGCTGTCTTAGGGGCGAAAGGAGGTGGATAGAAAAGGCTAAATATTGTAGGGGGTAGAAATATGTTTGTGAAAGGTAGACCGTTTGATAGATAAACATAGGTAGATAGATAGTTATATATGTCGATAAATAATGATAGATAGAAATGTAGATAGTGACATGTATGAAGATGGATAGATAGATAGATAGAGAAAACTCAGATAGACAGAGATAGCAAGATAGGTAGATAGATATAGAGATAGACAGACAGAAAGATAGACAAACTGATAGATAAATGGATGTTATATGATAGACAGACTAAATAAAGATAGACAGAAACACAAATAGACTGACGAGTTAATATATTCTAGCTCATACTTAGGACATAGTTATTATTATCATTATTATTATTATTATTATTATTATTATTATTATTATTATTATTATTATTATTATTATTATTATCGTTTTAAGTACTGCTGTTACTCTAATTGCTCCCAAACAGTAATCACACGTCGGATTACCCCCTAAACCCTTTTAAAACAGCGCTGCCCCTGTGTACTATAAATCAGGATTAGCGTCAGAGTCATATATCACAGAAAAACACACAATATACTCGATTTTTATTCTGCATTACATAATTCACCACCACCACCACCACCACCTATAACACCCCCACCACCATCACCACCACATCTACTATCACAACCACCACCACTATCATCAACGCCACCACCATCACCACCACTACTACCACCACAATTATCACCACCACCACCACCACCATCATAACCACCATCACTATCATCAACACCACCACCATCACCACCACTACCACCACTTCTAACATTACCACCATCACCTCCACTATCACCACCACCCAATCACCACTTCTGACCATCCTCACCCCAAACACCACCTCCGTCACCACCACAAGTATTACCGCATTCATCACCACCATTACCACAATGAGAGAGAGAGAGAGAGAGAGAGAGAGAGAGAGAGAGAGAGAGAGAGAGAGAGAGAGAGAGAGAGAGAGAGAGAGAGAGAGAGAGAGAGAGAGAGAGAGAGAGAGAGAAAGAGAGAGAGAGAGAGAGAAATACCCATACCCCTTTTCAACATATAAGTCGCACACCTGTCATACACCTGAATTACACATCTGCCTTACAAACCTGAACCATTATGACACAATCCAATACTGATCCATTTTTTTTATTTTTTCTTATGTCTCTCTATTTTTCTTTATTTATCTCTTAATCTATCTATCTTTATTCTCTCTTTCTTTATCTTTTTATCTATTTATATCTCTATCTATTTATCTTTATCCTTTTTATCTATATTTTAACCTTAACTTTTTTCCTCTCTCTCCTTCATTGCTTACTCAGTCCCCCTTTTTCTCCTTCTTTCCCTCCCTCTCTCCTTCTCTCTCTTTACATTTCCTTTCTCTCCTCTTTATTTTCCTCTTTTCCTTCCACCTTTCCTCTTTTCTTTGTCTCATCTTTATCTCTCCCTCCCTCCTTTTTTCCTCTCCCTCTCTTCTTCCGTCTCTCTAAACTCCCTTTCCCCTCTTTATTTGTACCCTGTTTTTACCTTCTTCTTCCCTTCCTTTCTAATAGCGCCGTCCATTCCTTTCTTTTCCTCTCCTTCTTCCTTCTCCTCCTCCTCCTCCTCCCTTCTCCTTCTTAACCGTTTTTTTCTTAATTTTCTGTATTCATCTATTCGCTCTAACTTATTTTTTCCCCTCACTCTCCGTCATCGCTTATTCTATCACCTTTTCACTTTCTCTTTCCCCTTCTTCTTCCCTTCCTTTTCTTTTAGCGTCATCCATTCCTTCCTTTGCCCATCCTTCCCCTCTTCCTCTTCCTCCTCTTTCCTTCCTCTCTTCTCCCTCGTTCTCTCACCTCACTTACATTTCCAAACTAACTCTACTTCGAACCACACGTGAACACCTACATATCTGCGCCACACACCTGTCACACATATGGACCCACACACCTGAGCTACATACCTGAGTTACACACCTGCTGGAGGCTTGTTAGTTCTTGGAAGACAAATAAAAAGAGAAATGAATGTGTTATGTGTGTGTGTGTGTGTGTGTGTGTGTGTGTGTGTGTGTGTGTGTGTGAGAGAGAGAGAGAGAGAGAGAGAGAGAGAGAGAGAGAGAGAGAGAGAGAGAGAGAGAGAGAGAGAGTATGCCCTTAGGCCCAGAAAGGACGAGTACATTTCACAGAAGAACCACAAAACAGGGAACAAGTGGAATAACTCTCTCTCTCTCTCTCTCTCTCTCTCTCTCTCTCTCTCTCTCTCTCTCTCTCTCTCTCTCTCTCTCTCTCTCTCTCTCTCTCTCTCTCTCTCTCTCTCTCACACACACACACACACACACACACACACACACACACAGTAGACGGGAAATGGCATGGAAAAGTGTTAGGGAAAAGTTCAAGAAAAAAGTTTTAAGACAAGTATAAGTGAAAATTATCAAGGGAAAAGTATAAGGGAAAAGGTGTCAGGGAAATTTGTTAAGGAAAATAGTAGGAAAAGGTTAGAGAAAAAGAAAAAGAAAAGAAATTATTGTCAAGGAAAAGTGTTAAGGAAAATATTTTAAAGGGAAGTGTTGAGGAAAAGTGTTAAGGAATTTTTTTTAAAGTGAAGTGTTTGGGAAAAGTGTTAAGGAATTTTTTTAAAGAGAAGTGTTGAGGAAAAGTGTTAAGGAAAATTTTTAAAGGAAAATGTTAGGGAAAAGTGTTAGAGGAAAATCTTTAGTTGCAAATGTTTTAGGGAAATTCTCAATGCCAGTGTTAGGGAAGGGCAGGGAAGGGTGGAGCGGGCTAAGGGATGAACCGCCACGTCAGACCGCCGCCTTGCCCTAAAAAAGCGTGTCAGTTCCCGTCCCAGACATGTCCCAACACGTCCCTCCGGCGGCAAGGATTATAAAGTCTTCCCTCCAATCCTTCACGCTTCCCTCCTCTCCTCCACTTCTACTCTCCATCTCTCCCCCGTTTATCTCCGTTTTCCTATTTCTATCTCTGTTTTTCCTCCACTTCTCTCCATCTCTCTCCCGTTTATCTCCCTTTTCGTATCTCTTTCTCTGCTTTTCCTCCACTTCTCTCCATCTCTCCACCATTTATCTCCTTTTTCCAATCTCTTTCTCTGCCTCTCCTCCATCTCTCCACCTTATACCTCCGTTTTTTTCATCTCTTTCTCCACCTCTCTAATCCTTTCCTCCATCTCCACCGTATACCTCTAAATTCCTATCTTTTTCTCCACCTCTCCCCCAATTCCTTCCTCCATCTCCACCGTATACCTCTAAATTCCTGTATTTTCCTCCACCTCTCCATCTCTTCTCTCCACTTATCTACCTCTTCTAATCTTTCCTCGCAACACATCTTTTTTATCTACCTTTTTTTACGTGCTGCATTTAGCGCTGGGAGTCTTTCTTGAGGGATCACTTGGACGGCCCCAGCTCGATAGTGGCGCTGGCGAATTTTTTTTATAGTGGCTGCCGTGATGTATTTCTCTTGTTTGGCCCATGCTGCCCCCCGGTGCTCCACTTTAACGAGGTCACTGAAGTTAGAGTTGACTGAAGATCTGGGCAGCATGTGGGTAATCCTCCACCACTCAGCGATGGGTAAATACTGCTAGTTTGCATCAGTGGGATTCGAACCTAGGTACCTGGGATCACCACGCCCGCACACTGACTACTCGGCCACCGTTTTCCCTAACTTCTTTTTTTTCTCACTCTCCTTCATCGCTTATTCAATCACCATTTATTTCCTCTTTCCCCTTCTTCCCTTCCTTCCTAATAGCACCATCCATTCCTTTTCCCCTCCTCCTCCTCCTCCTCCTCCTCCTCCTCCTCCCCTCTCTATCTCCTTCCTTCCCTTTCTCTCTCATTCTTCGGTCAGTCACCTCACCAAGTTACAATTCCAAACTAATTTAAACTTTTTTCTACAGTGGATAAAACCTTGACCCGTTTCTGGTACTGTACTAATCAACACCACCACCACCATCACCACTACCCCCAACATCACCACCACCATCATTTCAACACCACCATATCACCATTGCCTCCATTTTCTACCTCTTTCTCAACCTCAACTCTTTTTTTTCCTCCAATATTTCCATCCTTCCACCTATCCTACAATTTTTTTCCTTTATTTTCTCCACCCTTCCACCTCTCCTCCACTCGTTTCCTCCACCTCTTCACCACATATCTCCATTTTCAAAACTTTCTCAACCTCAACTCTTTCTTTCCTCCAATATTTCTATCCTTCCACCAATCCTACATTTTTTTCCTCTATTCTCTCCACCTTTCCACCTCTCCTCCACTTGTTTCCTCCACCTCTTCACCACATATCTCCATTTTCCCAACTCTTTCTCAATCTCAACTCTTTCTTTCTTCCAATATTTCCATTGTTCCACCTCTCCTCCACTTCTTTCTTCCATTTCTCCACCGCACAGAAGGGAGAAGGAAGGCTCATGAACTGGGATGGAGGAAACACGTGGAGGAGAGGTGGAAGAGTGGAAAATGAAGGAAAGAAGTGGAATAGAAAATGAGAGAGTTAGAAAAATTAAGGTATATGGTAAAGAGATGGAAGAAACGAGTTGAGGAGAGGTGGAAGAGTGGAGAGAAAGAGCACTAGGAATTTGGTCAGCACACAGTTTTCTCTTGCTGGAGGCGAGTGACATCTTGCTGGAGTCCATCTCTCGTTTGTGTCTCTTGTAGGAGTAGAGTTTTATTTTGAGTCAACTCTTGTTTGAATTGATCATTCTCTGTATCTAATTCGTTATTACGTTGTTGGAGTTGGTCGTATTCATTTTGCATAAGATCGATCTTGTTTTTATTTTCAGATAATTCTGCGTTCAGTCGGTCTTTCTCTTGGATTATCTTTCGTATATTTGCATTAACTTTTAAGAATTTCTTATCTACATCTTTGTATATCGTCATTATTTGTTGTACTTTGGCAGATGACTTTTCAATTTCTTTCCTTAATTCAGATTTTTCTTCTTCGTGTTTAGTTTGTTGATTTTGTAATTCATCCATGTGCTTCTTTGTAGAATCGGCTAACTCTTGACTAAATAAACTTATTTCATTAATTTTAGCGTCTAACTCACTCTGGCACTTATCCAGTTTTTGTTTACAGGATTCTAATGCTTCATCGTTCTTATCAAACTGGCCGAAGTCACGCATTCACATTTACAGACGAAGTCACGCATTCACCAACGTCTCAGAATTGGTCTACATTGCAGACAAAGTCACGCAAAAACTCACCAACTTAGGTAAAGACAATGAACATTCAAAAAGAGTTATTTTGATGTTGAGACAACTGGGCAAGACTGTTGAAGACGAATACTTGTGTGACAGATGCTTGCAGTTCTCTCGAGGTTTGTAATGAATTCTCTAGTTTGTGTAAATATCAGGCGTGTGTGGTATGTACTCTGTTATATCTAGTTTGTGAAAATATCAGTGGTATGTACTCTGTTAATATAATGTGTGGTATGTACTCTGTGTAAATAAAATGTATATGATGTTCAGAGCTGAGTTTGTGTGTCTATTCCATGAGGTGTAACAGGAAGGCGAATTGCACATCTGAGCACTTGACTGCTGCTAGTGAATGTGCGACTTTGTCTCGACAGTCAACTAAACACTTGTGAGCACAGTGCAAGTGTTAAACTCACCTCGCAACCAACGTAGATGATAATTAACACTCTTAACCAACTTAGATGATAAGATTCATAAGAGAGTTAAGATGGATTCAGACGCATTCACCAACGTCTCAGAATTGGTCTACATTGCAGACAAAGTCACGCATTCACCAACGTCTCAGAATTGGTCTACATTGCAGACAAAGTCACGCATTCACCCATTGCAGACAAAGTCACGCATTGACCAACGTCTCAGAATTGGTCTACATTGCAGACAAAGTCACGCATTCACCAACGTCTCAGAATTGGTCTAGATTGCAGACAAAGTCACGCATTGACCAACGTCTCAGAATTGGTCTAGATTGCAGACAAAGTCACGCATTCACCAACGTCTCAGAATTGGTCTACATTGCAGACAAAGTCACGCATTCACCAACGTCTCAGAATTGATAAAGTGACAAGTCAGAAAAGTCTGAGGGAATAAGCATGCAACACTCGTATAGTATTCAGAATCAGTCTACTGCTGACATTAAGTCTCGCATTCACACAACTAGCAACATCTGCAACGCATTTGATCCAACTCTGAGACAAAGTAAGATTTGTATTCAGAATCACGCAGGTCACACAATAGTATTCAGAATCCGTCTACAGCTGACACAAAGTCTCGCATTCACCACCATCTGCAACTCTTGAAGGTTTAAGTCATGCAACAACACGTATAGTATTCAGAATACGTTTACCACTGACACAAACTCTCATATTCACACAACATCTGCAGCATTCTCTGAGACAAAGTGACAAGTCAGAAAAGTCTGAGGGAATAAGCATGCAACACTGGGAGTTGGTGGTGTTGGTGTAGTTGTTAGAGAACTCGTTGAAGGAGCTTCTAACGAAAGATAAGTATGCGGAGGAGGAGGGTTAATCGGAGGAGGATTAATCGGAGTTTCTAAATCAATCGGAGTTTCTATGAACCTTTTACAGTTGCACGAATTGATCTCCCAGGTCATAGGAACAAATTCTGGATAGTCATCGGTGAAGTGATGACTGTTACTCGAGAAGTAAAGTAGCTTCTCACTTTGGTCGAAGGCGTTATTCGGAAATCCAACTGGTGTGAAGATCGTCGATCCCAACATTTTGCCATTTCTCGAAAAGGTGATGGATGGATGAACGTCCGATGAGTACCACGATACACCGCTGCTGTCAGGGTACTGGATCGTGATTATGGCGAGCAGCAACATCAGCAACAGTTGAAAGATCCCACCCATTTTCATCACGATGTCACTCTGCTCACTGCTCAGTCACTCCTCACTGTTCAATCTTTTCTTCACGACAAAGTCACTCTAAGTCACGACAACGTCACTCGTCACTTCTCCTCTTCAACGACTGGACTTCAGGATAGTCGAGTCAGGAGCCCAAGTATGCTCGCTCGCCAACACACCGAGTCGTGTGTCTGGACGGACAGCGTACCTTCTTTCTTTTATTGGTGACACGACAGATGCCTGGCATCGTTAGACACACGATTAAAAAATACAAAACTGGTTTCAAAATGTCTTTTCTAAGAAATAAAACAAAAAGTGGGTGTGTCTTGGCCTACGTCATACGCTTGCTGCTGCTGCTGACGCCAAACGCAGCAGCCTACCTTAACGTTTTCTTCTGGAGTTCGGGTATGGTCGTTTTGTACTTCAGTAATAGTTTTAGGTTTTCTTTGTAGTGTTGAAATAGACTCATTGAAAATGGATAGATTCCGTATCCTGTCGTAAAACACTCCGTCAGATACTGGCCCGACGAATTCTTGTCTGATTTGTCTGCTGTGGCGGCAACGTTGATGTTCTTGCAACCGTTGTGTGACTTATTCACGAGACATATCGAATGATAGTCCACAACGGTTTTTATCGACGGTTCTTTGTTGATGTGTTGAACCAGATTACTCTCACAGGTATACATTAGAATACCATTCATGAAGCGACATTCGAACAACATTCTGAGAGCATTACTAAATATCAATTCAGGATGTTTCAGGAATTTCAATTTGGCGTTGCGATGAACACTTGGAAGCAACCCGACGGGACATAAATTTGTTCTCCGATCTAATTTCTTGAAAGTGCTGCGAAACGACTCACAATTGGAAGGGGTCAGACAAAGTCGAACAGAGACACGCCAGCACGGTACCAAAGTCGGATATTCATTCACGTAAAGTTGAGAGGATTTTTAGAAACAAACTTTTAAGTAACATTTTATAATTAACAAGTCATACAAATGAGGCGTAAGAACAAGTCATACCTGTATTCAGTGACCTGCACATCTTAACTCTCTATTCAGTTATGTATCCCAACGCACAATTTGATTTTATGATAGTAAGTATCCCACACACCCCGAATTTAGAATATGTAACTTACGTTTATAATAGTATCCCCTTAAATATATAAAAAAATAATGTGTGTTGTACACGTAGAGTTTATCTACCTTTGCGAGTTAATGTATAATTGTATCCCCAGTCGACACCCTTTTTGTTTTTAGTGTTTGACTTACCGCTATTTTACCCAGATAGCGAGTAGCATTTTTACACCACAAAATGTTAACTTCACTTTCTCTTGACTTGCAGATGCTGACTGTGATTCACAAACAACGACGAGAACACTTGAACCTCGAATTGGAGAGATTAAAAACATCCATAAGATGGCCTAACGCAAATATATCTCCTGAGGTACTGGCTCGTAACGGATTCTACTACCTCCGCGAGTTCGATCTGTGCAAGGTGTAATTGACACACACGAAGTAACGCGCGAAAAGCTGTGACGTAAGCTATCAATCGGCGTCGTTATCGACACATGCCAAAACATGGGCGTTATCTTAATCACACAGGAAGCCATGCAAATGTCACACACAACTAGAGAGTTGCTGCGAACAGATTCAGATAGAACAGAATATAGTTAAGATACGATTCTGAACTCTGTAGTGTGTGACACATTCAAGATGTATAGTATTGGTACAAATGTCAAACTGGTCTCGGGAATATTAGTAGCAGTCAGAGTCGTCGTGTTGTTTAAATACCACGTAGACAATAGCAGTGACATAAACTAGTAAACAAAGAACCATGAAGAATGCCAAGAAGAACCTAAGGCTGTCAGCACTTATTCTATCTTGGCATTCTTCATGGTTCTTTGTTTACTAGTTTCTGTCACTGCTATTGTCTACGTGGTATTTAAAACAACACGACGACTGATGGCACGGAACCATGCTGAGTACTCTCTGACTGCTACTAATATTCCCGAGACCAGTGTTGTTTGAATGTTAATTTTGTAGCATGGTGAATCTGAAATTGTAACTGCTTGAAGACAGAGAAAACAATTGTATGTACATTAGTGTGATTTTTTAGTCTGTATATACGTTACATAAATTGTAACTCGGATAGACTATGTAGCATATTGTAGGTTAGGAAATAAGACTTTTATATAGAATTTGTATGATATTTTTCAAGCTATGTTTAATAAAATATAGTTGTATTTCCACCTGTTTGGACATCCTTAAATCACGTGTTCTGGGTCACTTGTTTGGTAGACGGTCTGTTCTGTTTCTTCGGCGGTCAGGGTGGTGTTGTCGTCGTACCACAGATGCTTAGCGAAGATCCCGATGATGACCATCGCCAGAACGCCACATATTAACATTATAAACATGTTCATCCTCGACTTTCCGTTTTGATTTCCTGTGGTCTCAAAGGGTGAACCCTGATTTGCAGACATTTTGAATACCCGTCGTCTTCTGATACGGCGGCGACGTTGCGTAATTTCCCGCAAGCAGCAAATTCAACCTCCCGGTGCAATACCAAGATTAAAAGAATTACAGATAACAAAACAAATAATGCTTATTAAAAGAATTGCAGACCGGCCAGGATATCTCATCACTAGAAACTTTAAAAATCTGAATGATTTTTTGGATCATTTAAAAAATAATACCAGATTCGTTCAGCGTTGTTATTTGCCAAAATGCAATATATGCACCTCAAAGCTGTCAACTAACAAATTGTCATCATTCAGTGCAGTGCAGACATGTACCTTTGGGTAAATGCAGAGACTGAGTGTATAGTCTTCAGAATCCGTCTATCGCTGACGCAAAGTCTCACATTAGCAACATTTGGTCCAAGTGAACCGTTCACAGAGACAGAGTTAACTTACACACACGGAATCCGTCTACCGCGGACACAAAGTATCGCATTCACACAACTAACAACATCTGCAATGCATCTGCAGCATTTACAGAGTTTGATGTGTTGACAAGTGCACGACAGTGTGGCTGCCTTTGATGAACCCCCGGTTAGCTGCGATTATCTTTCTGTTTTTGTCATACAGGTATTTTATTTTCGCCATTTCCTCTTGAGATTTTTCACTCGACATTCATCGCTTGTACAAATCGTTGACCTCCTTTAACAGCATTATTTCTTTGGTGTTGTAACCGTTGAGATAAGTTATACGATCTCTCGATCCCAAGTCGACGTCTTTCATGATTTGGAAATAATCTATGTCGGTTACTATCTTTCGTGGGTTGTAAGGCACGTACAGCGTCTGTCCACTGGTGAATCTGGCACCGGGTAGAGGATCGGGCATTTCGCGGGTAATGTTGACGAACCCGTCGCCGATCAATTATTGAATCTGCAAGTAGTCGCGTCCGATTTAGAATCTGTCGTTACAGCGTTTGAATTGAATGCCGATGCTGAGTCGTTGATGTCTAAACAAATGTTAAGTCATTCTCTGTATTCGTTATTACGTTGTTGGAGTTGTTCGTATTCATTTTGCATAAGATCGATCTTGTTTTTATTTTCAGATAATTCTGCGTTTAGTCGGTCTTTCTCTTGGATTATCTTTCGTATATTTGCATTAACTTCTAAGAATTTCTTATCTACATCTTTGTATATCGTCATTATTTGTTGTACTTTGGCAGATGACTTTTCAATTTCTTTCCTTAATTCAGATTTTTCTTCTTCGTGTTTAGTTTGTTGATTTTGTGTAAAACTTAACGACAATGACTTATTTTATTTCAGCTTAACAAAAGATAAATTGACAGTATTGACACTCGCCTAAATTAACATACAATAATAAGGTACACGAACACACTGTTAAATGAAATTATCTTCAAGAATGTAGATAAAGTCGTATTACGACAAACCGCCAAAGACTTTCAGCCATCTTCAATACTCAATAGGAAAAGATTTGTAGTTTAGCGATCTGCAAAGATCTTAATATTTGTCTTCTATGAGGACGTATATTTATGTAATATTTACATTAAAAAAACAAAACAAAATTTACATTGTTTTATTTTTAACAAACGTACATTACATTATTTAACAAATGTACATTACATAGTGTGGAAGAAGAAAGGATGTGACTCACGTGATAAGATGAAATGTCAAGTGTTTATTCTACATGTGTGTGAATGTGTTTATTCTACATGTGTGTGAATGCTGAGATGTGTACTAATTTTTAAGATGTAATTTTTAAGATGTTGAATGTGTACTAAATTTTAAACATACAGTTGTAAACGAAATCTTCCTGTTGAACCTCTTCCTGTTGTATGTAACTTGTGTGTGTGTATTAAAATCAATAAGAGTAAAACTCTTATGTGGTAGCGGACAAGAGTTCTGTTGACAATTGAGACAAAGTCGCACATTCACTAGCAGCAGTCAAGTATATGCAATTCGTCTTGTTAAACCTCACAGCCACAGTCTTCAGCTGCACGGCAGCAGTGTTCATCATCCGAAGGTCTCGGAACACAAATCGAATCGTTAATGGTCAAACTAAACGAACATTCGACTGCGATTAATCAAGTTAAAGAGTTTTACGAAGCCGAATTCAATAATCAACAACTGGAATTTAAAAAAAAAATGCAAGAATTCTGTGATTTGGTCAACCGAATATTAACAGATAAAAATAACGAGACATCCATGATTTTCAACGAAGCAGTAGAAAAACTAAATGAAATAAAAAAGAGAGTTAATCTTCTTCGGTCCGACGAGTCAATATTCGAGTGGCGTTGAATTAATCTTCTTCGGTCCGGCGAGTCAATATTCTTCGAATGTTTTTTAGTGTAGTTGATTCTTTTACGTTTTGCTTTGTTGTTGCTACTAGTACTACTGATAATAACGCTGCCGCTGCTAGTGGTGCCACCATCATTAAAACTGTCGGTGTCACTGCTGGTGCTACTACTACTGCACATCTGGATGACGGACACGAACACAACGAAAATTTCGTAACAGGTTCCCTACAGGCCATACAGCTCAACGATAACGGAAAGACGAAACATGTTTGACTCTTCGCTCTTAACATTGCTCTACAAATTCGAAGAGTCTATTCAACAATGCAACTCTCTTGGACGTGTGAAAACAGATTCTGATTAGGAGATGTAGTTGAATAGAAAGTTGAGATTCTGAATAGAGAGTACATCACGCTAGACTTTGTTATACTAGACTTTGTCATCTGCGTGCGCAAGAGTTCACAATCCGTCTAACACCGACGCAAAGTCACACATTAACACAACTGTAACATCTGTAATGCTTGAGTCCAATGCAACTCTCTATTGCATTGCTGAAGTCTAGCGTGATGTAATCTCTATTCAGAATCTGTTGGTGTGTCACCTCAGAGCAGGTTGCACGTTGGACGGTGCGTCTAGACCAACAATGCAACTCTCTAGTTGCTCTTAATGCTTGTAAGATTTTGTACACTCCGTAGGCAAGAGTTCACAATCCGTCTAAACACAATTGTAACATCTGCTTTGTCATGTGAGTCGACTTTCCAATCTAGACCAACAATACAATTCTCTAGTTCTTAATGCTTGAGTCCAACAATGCATCGAAATGCCCGATCCTCTACCCGGTGCCAGATTCACCAGTGGACAGACGCTGTACGTGCCTTACAACCCACGAAAGATAGTAACCGACATAGATTATTTCCAAATCATGAAAGACGTCGACTTGGGATCGAGAGATCGTATAACTTATATCAACGGTTACAACACCAAAGAAATAATGCTGTTAAAGGAAGTCAACGATAAGGACGAGAAGGTCTCACATTCACTGGGCAACTTACTCTTCAAACAGATTCTGCTAGAACAGATTCTGAATAGAGTTGTCATCGTCATGTTAGACTTTGTCATGTGAGTCTGTACACTCCGATGTTAGGTAGGCAAGAGTTCTTCAACAAAGAAGAAGTCTTAACTTACATTTGCATGCGCGAAGAGAGACCCATGCAAATGTCACACACAACTAGAGAGTTGCTGCGAACAGATTCAGATAGAATATAGTTAAGATACGATTCTGAACTCTGTAGTGTGTGACACATTCAAGAGGTATAGTATTGGTGCAGGTCATCTCGACTTATGCAAAACATGTAGAGATACATTGGACGGGCATGTAGCAATTACTACATCTTAACTCGAGTGAATGTGAGTTTGTTTGTCTTGTGTAGAGTTGCATTGCATTGTTGGGAGTTGCATTGTTGCGAGCTACTATGCTTACATGCATTAACAAACCACGAAGCAGCACACATGCAGCAGCAGCAGCGAGCTACTAAAGCTACGAAGCAGCACATGCAGCAGCAGCAGCAGCGAGTTACTATGCTTACATGCACTAACAAGCTACGAAGCAGCACACATGCATCAGCAGCAAGCCAACTTACATGCAGCAGCAGCAGCAGCAGCAAGCTAAACGCACTAACAAGCTACAAAGCACATGCTTACATGCAGCAGCAAGCTACGAAGTTGTTGAATATGCAAGTTGTGTAGTCACCGCGAACGTCTGCACACATGCAGCAGCAGCAGCAAGCCAACTTACATGCAGCAGCAGAATATGAGACTTTGTGTCAGTGGTAAACGTATTCTGAATACTATACGTGTTGTTGCATGACTTAAACCCTCAAGAGTTGCAGATGGTGGTGAATGCGAGACTTTGTGTCAGCTGTAGACGGATTCTGAATACTATTGTGTGACCTGCTTGATTCTGAATACAAATCTTACTTTGTCTCAGAGTTGGATCAAATGCGTTGCAGATGTTGCTAGTTGTGTAAATGCGAGACTTTATGTCAGCAGTAGACTGATTCTGAATACTATACGAGTGTTGCATGCTTATTCCCTCAGACTTTTCTGACTTGTCACTTTGTCTCAGAGAATGCTGCAGATGTTGTGTGAATATGAGACTTTGTGTCAGTGGTAAACGTATTCTGAATACTATAAAGTTAAAGAGTTTTACGAAGCCGAATTCAATAATCAACAACTGGATTTTTTTTTTAAATGCAAGAATTCAATGATTTGGTCAACCGAATATTAACAGAGAAAAATAACGAGACATCCATGATTTTCAACGAACCGGTAGAAAAACTAAATGAAATAAAAAAAGAATGCGGATGGACCGTATTTTTATCAACTGTAATTTAGTTTAAAAAGGGGTCTAACTTAGATCGATCCGAATTTATTTTGGATAGAATTTGAGGTGACTCGATAGATACGCCTTGTACGGATCGACAGAAGAATAAACTAAAACAATCTGTAAATTCTTATTTTTATTTATTACACATAATCATTGCAATGCTTCTTCTTATCTTGTCAGGAGTCCATCCAACGGCTCTGTTTACTTGTGCATCAATTCGAGTATATTCTGAGACGTTGGTGAATGCGTGACTTCGTCTGTAATGTGAATGCGTGACTTCGTCTGTAATGTAAACCAA
The DNA here is from genome assembly GCF_024679095.1 of Eriocheir sinensis. Lineage (NCBI taxonomy): Eukaryota > Metazoa > Arthropoda > Malacostraca > Decapoda > Varunidae > Eriocheir > Eriocheir sinensis. Next base: position 4,657,983 of record NC_066557.1, read on the forward strand.
TTCTGAGACGTTGGTGAATGCGTGACTTCGTCTGTAATGTAGACCAATTCTGAGACGTTGGTGAATGCGTGACTTCGTCTGTAATGTGAATGCGTGACTTCGTCTGTAATGTAAACCAATTCTGAGACGTTGGTGAATGCGTGACTTTGTCTGCAATCTAGACCAATTCTGAGACGTTGGTGAATGCGTGACTTTGTCTGCAATGTCGTTTTGGTCGTTGTCAGTGGGCTCGTCTAGCTCTCTGTTTTGGTCGTCGTCGTTCGTGTTGAAGGTGGAGTCTACTGTGTCAACGGACGTCAATAGAACGCTGCAAGATTTGACAAATGCTGTCAGGACAATTATTAATATCGTGTACGACAGTATTAATGTTGAAGTATTACTGTCCGACTTACTAAAGTACAATCCCGATCAGGATACACTGATCTTGATAGAGCAGTTGCGTACACAGCTGCGATCTGCATTCGATTCAGATGAAACCAAAATTAACATTATAAGATCATACAACGTGCTGAAGCAAATATACGATTCTTTGGTAGAAAAAGCAATCGCCTGCGCTTGAAGTAGGTTATCAACTCAACTTTTATCTTTCTCTTTCTACTGCTGTCTGTGATGAGTTCTTCGAATTTCTTCATGAGTGCCAAGCACCTACAAGAAGTTAGTGACATTTATGCTGTGGAAATAACGACAACCCTCTCCGATTCCAGTTCGGAAAACTTTGAGAAGTCCGCAGAATCTTTGGTGTCGACGACGTTAGAGATGTGTTGTGTGTACGATTTGCAAATAGTGACCTGCATGTTGTAAGCAGAGCTGTGCAAGGTCTTAGCGTTATCCTCCTCGATTATGTCCCTCAATCCGCTCAAGGTAGGATTGACTGCAGCGACGACCCGATGTTTGTTTTCGCGTGTCGTGATGTCCAGAGGGTTGCTATAATCCGAACTCAATTTAGAATCGATAGTCTTGGCTATCTCGCTGCTTTCAAAAACTTTATTGGATCTGTCGTAATCGTCGTTGTTGTTGTTGTTGTCGTCGTCATCGTCATCATCGTCTTCGCTAATCGTTAGCTTAGGATCTGTCGTCATGACAATGAAGTTGGGAATGGCGTCAATGATTTCTGGACCGTTGGTCATACAAACACAGATCAGTCCGTCGTGCATCACTTTTACGTCTACGACGCGTGCGAATTCTTTGATGTCGTTCATCTCAGGCTCGCTCAAGCGATCGCTGTCCAAGTCTCGGTAAGCCACGGGTTCAGAGGCCAGAGTGTCTCTGTAGATAGCGTACCTCTTAACGTTGTCTCCAGTGTACTCCTCGACTGCAAAATTGACATGGTCTATCACCAACGAGTCGTTCTGAAGGGATACTTGAATACCAGTCAGGTAAACTCCAAATTTGTTGACCAGAGGATAAGTGTTGTCGATTATGTTCTTGCTTTCGTTTTCTCCGCTGCTGAGCAGACAAGCGTACACACCATCCAATCTGACACACGCACAAGCCTTGCTCGTCTCGTCGCCGCGGTGAACGAAAACCGTTTCGTTTAACGATCCTCAATAGAATGTTCTGTCTCAGGTTGATCAGAATATTCTCTCGTTCCGATGAAAAAGACTCTAACTGACCGACGATAGACTCTAATTCGAGGTTGAGTGCTTCTAGGCTGGCTTCTATAACGTTCGCAGAAGGTGATGAGGAGTGCGACGAGCCGTTCGTAGAACAATTCGAAACAATGTCGCGACATTTCTTACTGGTCGTCTTGATATTTTGAAATGTCTTTTGGCGTTTCTCGATTGCCCCTTTGTGAGTCTCATTGACATTCGAACACGTGGATTGAACGTGTTGCCAAAGCAACGACAGTTCGTGGTTGATGTTCGCCACAATTTCCGTGGCGGTGACGGCCGATTCTTCGTGGGAGGAGGGATTGACACCCGTGCTAGCATCCTCCTCCATGTCGTCTTGAGCGGAAGGCAGGTCCGATCGATGTTCAAAACATTGGAGACTTTGTTCTACACGTCGACAGATTCCGTCATGAGATTTGTTCTACAGAGTCTGAGACTTTGCTCCACTGATGTCTGTCATTTGATTGTCTAACTTAGTATGACGGAGAGTGAATGTGAGACTTTGTTCTATATGTTTACAGAATCCTAAACCGTGTGAATGTGCCGTCATGTGGCATATTAAGCCTTCGGCGAACGTCTGACTCTGTATGACGGAGTGAATGTGAGACTTTGTTCAACATGTCGACAGATTGTGGCATCTTAGGCCTTCGGCTGGTTGCGAACGTCTGACCGACGGAGTGAATGTGAGACTACGTGCTGCACAGCGACAGATTCTCACACACATCCATGACCGAGTTGACAAATGAAGTCAAATTGTACTGGTGAAAAATAAACAATAAATACGTACTTAACATTTTATTTTACTCTTACTGTCCGATACATTCCCATTCAGTCTTTCATACGGAGACATTTCTTCGTTTGCTTGATGATTGATTTTTTCATGCATGTCGATGGTTTTGATCTGGCCTTGAATAGTGCTGCAGATGCATTGCAGATGTTGTTAGTTGTGTGAATGCAATACTTTGTGTCAGCGGTAGACGGATTCCAAGTGTGTGTGTGTAAGTTAACTCAAATGTTGCTAATGTGAGACTTTGCGTCAGCGACAGACGGATTCTTTAACTCTTTCCTATGTGTGTGTGTTTTAAGCGTTTTTTTTTTAGATTCTCTAGCGATGTGCTCATCTGTGCAATCTTAAAATCATTATACTTTATAGTTTTTTTCACATATACTTAATTTATTTGTCTTTTCACTTAATTCGGTGCTAAGGCTTGTTACTTGTGTTTCTAATTCAGTTACTTTGTTACCTTCAGTGAATAATGTGGTTTTTAAGAGTTCGTTGCTCTTTTTGTACTCGGCTTCACAGGAAACGTACTTTTGATAATTTATCAAATTTTCATCGTTCAATGTTTTAATCTCGACGTCTTTGTTAATAATGCTTTCCTGATATGTTTGGATCTCGACGTCTTTGTTATTAATACTTTTCTCCAATTCTGTTATTTTTTGGGTTGCATTTTCTTTATCTACGGTAAGTCGGTAATTTGTTGGTTGATCTGTGCAATTCGTTGATTTATAGACGTTTCATTAATTGTCACGTTTTCAAGAATTTGCTTGTTCAACTGGGTTATTTCGAGTTCTTTGACACTGAGCGTTTCCTGATTCGGGCATTGTGCATCTAGACCAACAATGCAACTCTCTAGTTGTTCTTAATGCTTGTAAGATTTTGTACACTCCGCTGTTAGGTAGGCAAGAGTTCACAATCCGTCTAACGCCGACGCAAAGTCACATATTAACACAAGTCCTGCCGTTAACAATGCAATTGCCGCTGCCACCAACACTGATGTTTCCGGTGATCAAGCCTTTCAGACGTTATCAGACGAATCCGTTCAGATTTTATCAAACGTATCAAACGAATCCGTTCAGATTTTATCAAACGAAACCATTCAGAGTTTATCAGACGAAGAATGGTTCAGTAAGATTGAAAACATAGATCAGGAAAACATCGGTTTGTGAACGAAACACTGGTTAAGTTCTCGGAACAAGTGCTTGGCGATGAAGACTCTTTGAGAGCTAAGATCACCGACATACTAAAAGTTAACATACGCGACACCGTATTGAATCATCTGAGAAACATCGTCTCGGATGTCAACGACGATACTATATTTGATTTGACCGCCCATGTTAAACAATTAATCGACGAACATCAACTGCTCAGTAGAAGTAGTATAAACACATTTGTTATCGACGAATCCAATTCGAAGAACAAAGTACTTCACAAACAAAACAGGTTCTGCATATTGAATTTTTATTTCGACGACGATACGCTAACGTCCTATACCGACACGACTATACCTCAACAACACGGAGCGTTTCAGATTAAATTAATCGATACTCCTTTTTCGGAAAGCGACATAGTGCCTTCTGTGTTTTTGTACGCTTGGATAGACAAAGTTTCTGTTGTTGCCAACAACGATGTGATCAATTTTAAAATTCGGTTCAAAAACACAGAAAACTTTAAAGTGTACATCTCTTTGTTTTCGGCACGTAACGATAAAAAAAACCTCCAATAAAAAAATCTCAATTGTCCTTTTTGTTTTAATCAGTCACACAAGGATACTATCGGTTATAAACTAAAATGATAATATGATTCTTAGGATAAAGAACACTATAGAACTAAATTATGTTTGGTTGTATCCTGTTTTTTACTTTAATCGTTGTCGAGACTTTGTCGAATAACGCTACCGATTCTGAACTCAAAATCAGACGACCTGTACGACAAGGTCTCACATTCACCCCAACAGATTCTGACCAACAGATTCTGAACTCAATGTTTGAAGGGGTTACTATTGTAAACTCAATTATTATTTTTCATCTGAACTCAAAATCAGACGACCTGTACGACAAGGTCTCACATTCAGCCCAACAGATTCTGACCAACAGATTCTGAACTCAATGTTTGAAGTGAATGCTAGTCTTTTGTCTTAATAATTAACTAATATTGACATATTGCATTACAGTTATGTGAATGTGACTTTGAAGGAGACTGATGTGGGACGACAGAAGGAGTTTACTCAAGCTCGCAGTGGGACGACAGAAGGAGTCTACTCAAGCTACTCGCATCGGGGTGTTGGACCCACCCTACCTATGTAATGTACATTTGTTAAATAATGTAATGTACGTTTGTTAAAAATAAAACAATGTAAATTTTTTTTTTTTTAATGTAAATATTACATAAATATACGTCCTCATAGAAGACAAATATTAAGATCTTTGCAGATCGCTAAACTACAAATCTTATCCTATTGAGTATTGAAGATGGCTGCACATGTCTTACACTATTCGAGGCATATATGTTGGAACCATACGTACAAAATGTAATGGCTTATAAACTTACATACACACGTATACATGGCAAATTGAAAAATCTACAAACTCCTCCTCTTTTCTTCCAGCAGTATCTTCTTGACACTGGGTACGACGGAATCTTCTTCTGTTGTTTTATCGCTGATGTCGATTAGCTGTTGCACTGCTTTGCGCTTGTTGGAGATTAACAGTTTTAACGGTTCTCGGAGATCGTTTATGATTACAAATCCGACCTTCCTCGATATTTCTACTAAGTCGTTGAATAGAGTATTGGCTATGATGCGTTCGATCACTCCTAGATCTTCTGTTATCGATTTGAAACGATTGTCGATGATATCTTGTACGTTGGCATAGACTTCTTACGGTAACTGACGAACTCTGGTTCTTGTGGGTCACTGTCAAGTTCACTTCCGTGTTTTTGACGTTCGAGAGAGAATAGAAGTAGAAATTCTTGTTGTGGACTGGAACAGGTATATTCTTCAGGAAACATTTATTAAGGAATATTGGAATCTTCACTGTAAGGAATCTTCAGGAAGAATCTGTTGGCGTTGGTCGTCGGACATTGAAAAAAACCTCCAATAAAAAAAATCTCAATTGTCCTTTTTGTTTTAATCAGTCACACAAGGATACTATCGGTTATAAATTAAAATGATAATATGATTCTTAGGATAAAGAGCCCTAAATAACTAAATTATGTTTGGTTTAATCCTGTTTTTTACTTTAATCGTTGTCGTACTCTTCGCTGCAACACTGGCAACGCTGAATCGACGTGTAGCGGAAGTGCCGTAGCGATCTTTGCTCGATGTGCACCTCGCCTCAGGGGTCCAGAATTGGACGGAGATCTCGACACGTAGAGTTCTTTGACACTTCAGAAACTGTTGGACCTTGTCGTACAGGTCGTCTGATTTTGAGTTCAGAATCGGTAGCGTTATTCGACAAAGTCTCTCATGTAACGGGTATAGTTCATAATCGGTTGATATCTTGGCCAAAAACGACCAACGCCAACAGATTCTTCCTGAAGATTCCTTACAGTGAAGATTCCAAGATTCCTTAATAAATGTTTCCTGAAGATTCCTAAAAGTAACATATATGTGAGATTCGCGGGGTACATCAATGTGTGGTCAGGTCAAAAAACTACATTCATACAAATCTTATACTATACTTCCAGAGTTTCAACTGTTGTAACCCGCAATCCCGGGTCACACAGGGGCGACGACACACTGTTTGTATTAGTGACACTTGACTTAAAATTCTAGTACTTTAGGAGTATTTAAAGGAGTTCGTAAATGGGGTGATGAAACGGTGTCGCCTTTCTTATATGTATTTTATTCTACCTTAATACTACTTAATATTACAGAGGGTAAAAATATTGTTTAAACCAGCGACTGGCTTACTAGACTCAATGAGTCTTCATGTTTTCTTTCACTATTGGTTACTGACGTTAACACTGGTATAATATTGAGTAAAAACTCACACAATAAAGTATCATAGAAATATAATCCTAAGTAAAACTAAGATAATAGAACACAATAGATATGTTAGATACGCTTTCCTCTATGGTACCACATTACTCCATACTCACAGTAGCAACGATGAATGTTCTACCCATGTTGTCTAGGGAAGGACAACTGAGTGTCCAGCAACGAACAGAGTGCTGGTTGATCTGAGGTCAAGCCTGGAGAAATGCTTCTTATATAGGCAGACATCGCGAGGGTAATACGTCAGGCGTGTGAGTCATACATCAAACTCACACCGAGCTCATACAATAATCTACCTAACCGACATGCTTAATTCACGCGGTGACGCAGCTTTGTTTTCATAACATTTTGTTCCGCGGTTGATCGTGTTTTAGCCGCGGTTGATTGTGTTTGGCTTAGAGATAAGCGGGTGCGTTAATGGGCAATTACAATTGTGTATAGGTTGGTAAATGAACAGTGGGGACAATCATGTGTTGGAGTCCGTGTTGTGTTTTAGCGGTCGATACCGCTGTTGTCATCGGAAAATATTGCCGGTGAAGATGATGATGACACGAGTGGTGTCGCGGCTCGCGGGCACCACATACCCCCGTTAAAATCACGCCACGTCCTCGTGGCACAAAGCGTTCCGCCCGGCGGACGACCATGGAGGCCAAGACGGGGATGGCGGGACCGTGGGGAGGAGTCCCGCGAGACGGGACCTGAAGAGACAGAAGAAGGCCACCCACCGGCGACGAAGACGACGCCGAGGAGGAGCAGCCACCCCACCAAGGGAGGAAGGGGTCGAAGGCGGGGACCGGAGACGGATTCCTGGAGCGCGTGAAGTGCTGGAGGGAGGTCCAGCAGGGGGCCAGAGACGACCCGGGCGACGGCGGCGGGAGGGAAGGGGCCAAGGGAGTCTTGGCCAGGAGCGATGAGACCACGTCACGTCCGATGTGGAAGGGGCGCGATGAACCGTCAGCGGGGCGTCACCGTCCATAGTAGCAGAGGCAGGAGGCTGAAGGCGTCGGAGTGGGCACTACAGCCCATACCGAGGCTGAGGAGACCCGTCCCGTTGATGGTCTGCCTGTATTTGGAGACCGGGCTGTCCGGGCAGACCATGGTGACCACCTGGGGAGTATCGGTAGCGAAGACCCAGCCCGCAGGAGACGGGATGAAGACCGGGGGGAAGACTCTGAGGAGAGACTTAGAACACAGCGAGAGGGCGTCTGGGCGATCGAGAAAGAGAGCGATCTCGCAGCGCTGGTCTGAAGTCGATGATACAGGGGCGTCAGTGGGACATACATAGAGCAGGTGGTGTTTAGTACAGCGGTCCAAGGAGTCTAAGAGCATATAGTGAGTGCGGTCTTCAGAAACCGCAAGGTAAGTGGAAAGCGTGTCGGTGTGCAGAAAATATGGCGTGCCATCAAGATGAAAAGGCAACGCGTCCATTTTAAACACATCGAACACGTCAGAATGATCCCCTTTCATGGGGATTTGTAAGTAGAAGTGAAGGGTTCCTGAGGAAAGCGTACCTTTAGAAATAACCCTAGAGACATCTCTATACAATGCTAAATATTCATGTGCTGCAGGGAAAAGTAAGCCTGGGTAATGGGTGACGCATTGCTGAGCACACGAAATAGTACATCATTCGGAAGGAGGAGAGGAAACCTGCGTTTGGGACAGCTGCTGAAGGCCAAGCTTGAGATTCAGAGTATCATGATTTAGGTCACTAAGTGCCAACTGAATGAGAAGGATAGTCTCAAAATACGCATTTCCTTCAATTTGCAAGGTTTTAGTGAGAACTGACGGATAATAGCTGAGGCCAAAGCCGAGGCGGACTCTAGACGGGAGATGGCAGAATGAACATGACGGAGGTCCCGAACTGTGGCGTTGAGGACTTCCTGATGGAGGTTAAGTTGACGTCTCTCTTCTGTGGACAGAGTGTAGAGCTGGGAGAGCTTCACGTGTATCACATCTATTTGGGCCTGAGTGGCCGTACCGAAAAGGAGGTTTGCTACCGAGCCAAGGAAATCCACGGCTCCTCGCTTCTGGCGAGTCCGAAACGGGCTTCCATCTCTACCACTCATAGCCGACAGAAAGCTGTTAAGATCTTTGAATAACTTCTCAAACTCAATGTGAAAAGAGTCTAGAGTGCGCCTGAGCAGACCAACAGTAGGGAACGATTGATTCATATGTTCAATCGACCATGAAACTTCCGCTGTTAGATTTGCCACGTTGATGAGAGGACGTTGGATGTCGTCCTTCTTGATGACGACCGGGACACCATCGTACCGTCATGTCACCAGCAACTTAAAGAAGGGGTAGAAGACGAGGCCGGGACGAATGGGTTGCTCCAGGGAGGATCAAGGGAAGACAAGGAGAGGGCAACTCCCAGGATCTGTAATTATAGGGGCATCAGTTCGTTGGTCGTTGGCGATACTCAAGAGGGCGGTCCATCACATTGGGAGAGAAGGGGTACCGTATTGGAGCGTAATGAGCGACTGACACAGGGCTCTGAAGGAGCTGAGGGAACCAATGAGGGAACCTCTGAAGCATCTGAGGAGACAGGAGCCGGTGAGGAGAGCTCGGAAGGAGCTGGAAAGGACAATGGCAGCGGCTCCTCGGGGGAATAAGTCATGGGGAGTGGGTCCACTTCTACTACTTGATCAGGGAGAGGGTATGCACGCCTGACATTAGGAGAGTCATGGAAGCCAAGAGAGTCCTCGTGAACGACCTGAACATTATTTGTGTAAACTGTCTTGATCTTACCACCTCTAACATGACGCAGTCGTAAGACTACAGGGCTTATTTTTCTAGCACCCTAAAGGTCCATTGAACAAGGGCTGGAGCTTCTTTGGTTCGCCCTTTGTACATACATGCCTTAAGTAGACCCGATCTCCTACTACCACCTGTTTGGGTTTGGATTTCCTAAACATTCTTTCTGACTCCTGCCATCCTATATCTATATTGGTCTGACATAGTTTATAGGTCCGCTGCGCGACACTAGAAGTAAATGCTTTATAGCTGTCAACATCATATCAAGGTTGGAGTTTATTCTCAAGCACTTCAAAAGGAACATTTGGGTCCCGAGAGAAAAGCAAGAAAAATGGTGAATCTTTCAGAACACGATGGTAGGCAGTGTTGTAGGCGTGTGTTGCAACCGGAAGCATTTGGTCCCAGATACCGCGATTGTCCTCGCACAAAGTTCTCAAGATATTTATTAAGGTGCCATTAGGCCTTTCTATCACACCGTTTGCAGACGGGTGATAAGGAGTTGTCCTTAGATGATCAATCTGTAACAACTGAGTCAACTCTCGTAAGAGAGTGTTGACGAACTCCTTTCCTTGATCCGTGACTAGAATCGGCGGGATGCTGTGTACACAGACTACGTTCTTGTAGAACGCAGCTGCCACTTCCTTGGCTGCCTTCGTACGAAGGGGGGTTGCTACCAAGAAGCGTGACAGGACGTCTATCACTGTCAGTACATACCTATAGCCTTCGTCTGAAACAGACAAAGGTCCGACAATATCCATATGGACTCTGTCAAACGGTTGGCCAACCTCTGGATACCTCATAAGTGGAGCTGGCGGGGATCCCTCTTCTTAAACCGACAACAGACAGGACAAGATCTGACATATTGCTCCACGTCCGCCTTCATTCCCGGCCAGTACGCAAACTTGCGACAGCGTGCCAACGTAACCTTAGTGCCTCCATGCCCTGCAGGTAGCATGGAATGCGCCAAAGCTAACGCGTTAGGAATGTAGCTTGGTGGAACGATAACCAGTCTTTTCTGCTTGTTGTATTCATCGCAAACATCGCGGTAGAGAATGCCGTTCTCTACACACACTTCACTAAGAGGCAGTTTGTTGAAGTGCCTCTTAGCTGCAGTTAACGTTACATTGCTCCTCTCTGCAACCTTTCTCTCATCTCTCTCATGTACGTTACCACCGGTGGTTTGTTCAAAAGCATGCTTCAATTCTCTCAGTTCAGGATCGCGATCCTGGTGCTCCATGAGTCCAGCAAGACTCCAATGGAGAAACTTATCCTGTTTGTCATGTCCCTCCGGAGGCGACAGACATGTCCTGTCCACCCGTAAGGGTGACAGACATAATTCGAGCATCCAATTCGCCTTCTATCACGTCACTCTCCTGATTCCTAATCCTTGACAAAAATCTGCTACCATGTTGCTGGAGCCTGGGAGATAATCAATACTAAAGTCAAATTCTCCTAGAAGTGTCTGCCAGCGTGCAATCCTGCTGCTAGGTACTGTGCTTTTTAACAGCCAAGTCAGTGGTCTATGGTCCGACAGGATGTGTATCCTATAACCCAAGATAAGGGGTCGGTTAGTACTGAGGCCATAGATGACTGCTAAAGCTTCTCTCTCTACCGCTGAGTAGTTACGTTCTGCTCCATTCAGGGTTCTACTAAAATATGCTATGGGACGTAAACTACCATTTTCATCCTTTTGTTGCAACACACCACCTATTGCCTTATCTGACGCATCTGTGGTGAGATTGAAGGCTTCGGAAATCCGGAAAGGCTAAAACAATGTCAGTCGTTAGACTGTTCTTTAGTGTGCTAAATGCATGCAATGCCTCTTCATTCCACTCCAGATGTGTCTTATCATTCTTGGTTACTTTCCTCCCTTTGAGTAAATTATTAAGTGGGGATGCTATCTTGGCAAAGTCTTTAATGAATTTCCTATAAAAGTTAACCAATCCCAGGAAACCTTGAAGTTCTTTGACTGTTTTCGGAGGAGTGAGTTGTTGCACCGCCTGTACCTTTGAGGGCTGAGGCTTCAAGCCAGAAGCACTAACAATGTGACCCAGATAATCTACTTGCTCTTTGAAAAAGGAACACTTATCTAGTCTTAAGGACAGGTGAGCCTTCTGCAGTCTGTCCAAGACGGCATGGAGGTTCTTTAGGTGATGGTCCATGTCTTTCCCTTGTACTATCAAATCATCAAGGTATACATGTACAATTCTTCCTGTCAGACCTATGAGAACTTGATTCATGATCCGTTGATAGGCTGCAGGTGCTGTTTTTAATCCAAAGGGGACTGTAGTGAATTCATAGAGGCCATAAGGTGTCGTGAAGGCTGTCAAGTGTTTAGATTCCTCTGCCAATGGGACTTGGTGGTAGCCCTGGCGCAAATCAAGGGAGGTGAATACTTTACTTTCCCCTAACTGTTGCAAAATGAGGTTAATGTTAGGGAGTGGATGTTTGTCATCAATCAATTCATCGTTCAGAGCGCGGAAGTCGAGACAAAGTCTGACTCCACCATCCTTTTAGCAACAGGGACTAGAGGTGCGCTGTGGGTGACGCACTAGGGCGTATAATTCCCTGTGCCTCAAGGTCCTTGAGCTGAATCTCTATTTATTTATTATATTTTACTGGTATTGGGTATGGCTTTTTATATTTAGGCTTGTCATTTTTTAGCCTTAAAGTGTGAACATATTAGGGGTTAATAGTGAGTGGCTCGTTTTTAGAGCAAACACATCAGGATACTTGCAGGTTAAGCCCTTCAGACAGCAATTTTCCCGTTGTGAGGGTAAAATAGCTCGTCTATCAGCTAATCGAGAACCATCTGCGAACTTGACTGGGTGACAGGCGGCTTTGCAGCTGATTAGGGCACAGCCCCTACACATTCATTAGTCGATGATTGATAGTATTCTGAGTGACAAGAATAAATGTGTCCCATCACTTCACCTGTTGGCATCTCAATAGTTTCTTCAGTTGGGTTAGCATAGGGAATGATGAATTTGCCTTTGGTTTGTTTGACGTTAGGAGTTAAGGTTACTAACCCGGGAAATAAAAATGAAGAAGGGATATCATTGGACCTTGGGAGAAATAAGGCTTGCTGGGCTCTGTCAATCTCTGCCTCCAGAGTGACATACCCTGCCGTGCCTGGGAGCAAGGACGCCACGTTAATAGCGTATGCTTTCACTGGTACTTCCTCCATCTCGTCTAAAGTAGGTTTATGATCTTCTGGGTACGGGCTCATATCGTCCGCAGCCAGGAATGTACTTCCACTGGGTAGGCGCCCACCATTACACTAAACTGCCCAGGTGTGTCCAGCGGTGCAGCTACCACATTTTGTCTCCACATAAATTCTAGGCCCAACAAAACTGCTGTTGGTAACACTATACCTTGTGATATTACTACAAACTTTTCTATAATTTCTCCGTGCCCAAAGTCTACTACTACTTCGGCTATTCCGTTATTAGGGATTGGAGTCCGATCTACCCCTTGTATGGAGAGAGGTTCTGTAACTATCATCTTCCCGCCTACCTTCCTAAATAAATCTTCTTCTATTAGGGACGCTCCTGCTCCTGTGTCTAGCATTGCGTAAACCATCTCCTTTTGTGCATTAGCGCCTACGCACAATCTCAACGTGAGGGCGTTGGTAGGGCCGTGGACTGCCGCAGCTACTCTGGGGTCGTGTTTTTTTTTGTGTTGTCGTGGTCCGGGTTTAACCAGGAGCTACCGGGGGTGGGGCCCGCCGTGTACTCCGGGCGCCAGGCAGCGCAAGGCGAGACAGGCTGACGCCTGTTTCGAGTGGGCTGGTACTGAGGGTACCGAGAGCCCGTTGGTGGGTGGTAGGCACCCCTATACTGCCTTCCATATGTGCAATCGCGAGCCATGTGTCCTACATACCCACAAGCATAACATGTAGGTGGCGTGGGCGCGTTCCCATATGGGCGTGTAGGTGGCGCGGCGTGCCGTCCTCCCCTTTGGGGTATCGGGTAACGTGACTGGCCTGGAGGGCGTGGAGGACGGGCTTGTGAGACATGTTTGGGTCCGGATGCCTGGGTGGAACAGACGTTCAGCACTTTTATTTCTTTGGCGATATCGGCATCGGATAGCTTCGACTCTGGATAAGCTTTAATATACTCATACCCTTTCTTTAATACCTTCTGTGGGTCCCCCTTTTCTTCCTCCGTTAGGATGAGTAAGAGGGCCGGAGGGAAAGCCTCTCTGAGCCGTAAAGCGGTTATCTCAGTTAGCAAACTGGCATTGTCAGGCTTGAGAGCGATCAACTCGTCTCTCAATGTCTCCAGGCGGATGAGGAAGGTGCGGATGTTTTCTCCTGTCCGCCGTTTTGCCTCTCCCAATTCTTTCTGGAGGACCGAAAAGGTCCTTACTGTCTTAAAAACACGTAGGAAGTCTTCCTTTACTTTTTCCCAATCCTGTCCACATCTAGTGATACAACCGAGGAGATGATCGCGCGCTGCTCCCAGGGCATATTGTTTGGCTAACTCAATCTTTCCGGTAGTGTCCCAATTTGCCTGTGTCCGGCTTTCAATATCCTCTATCCATTTCTTTGCTAGCTTATGGCATGGGAGGTTTGGTGCTTTGCTACTTTTTTCTTCACCACAAAAATATAAGAGTCCCTGCACTCTACTAAAATCATTCAAGGTATGACGGCTAAGTAGCGTGACAAGATCATCATGGGCAAGGGTGATCGATTTTCCATCTTCTTTTTTGGGGGGAGGGTTCTTGCCTTCGTCTGGCATTTTTAACTCTAAAGTCTTATTCCCGTAATTCCAAGAATAACTGTCTTCTCCCTCGCTTTCGGATGTGGACATACACCAGTACAATACCAATATAAACCAATATAAATCGCAAGTTTCACCACAAGTTTCACCACATGTTTCACCACATGTTTCACCACCCCACACCTGACACCAATGTTGTAACCCGCAATCCCGGGTCACACAGGGGCGACGACACACTGTTTGTATTAGTGACACTTGACTTAAAATTCTAGTACTTTAGGAGTATTTAAAGGAGTTCGTAAATGGGGTGATGAAACGGTGTCGCCTTTCTTATATGTATTTTATTCTACCTTAATACTACTTAATATTACAGAGGTAAAAATATTGTTTAAACCAGCGACTGGCTTACTAGACTCAATGAGTCTTCAGGTTTTCTTTCACTATTGGTTACTGACGTTAACACTGGTATAAAATTCAGTAAAAACTCACACAATAAAGTATCATAGAAATATAATCCTAAGTAAAACTAAGATAATAGAACACAATAGATATGTTAGATACGCTTTCCTCTATGGTACCACATTTCTCCATACTCACAGTAGCAACGATGAATGTTCTACCCATGTTGTCTAGGGAAGGACAACTGAGTGTCCAGCAACGAACAGAGTGCTGGTTGATCTGAGGTCAAGCCTGGAGAAATGCTTCTTATATAGGCAGACATCGCGAGGGTAATACGTCAGGCGTGTGAGTCATACATCAAACTCACACCGAGCTCATACAATAATCTACCTAACCGACATGCTTAATTCACGCGGTGACGCAGCTTTGTTTTCATAACATTTTGTTCCGCGGTTGATCGTGTTTTAGCCGCGGTTGATTGTGTTTGGCTTAGAGAGATAAGCGGGTGCGTTAATGGGCAATTACAATTGTGTATAGGTTGGTAAATGAACAGTGGGGACAATCATGTGTTGGAGTCCGTGTTGTGTTTTAGCGGTCGATACCGCTGTTGTCATCGGAAAATATTGCCAGTGAAGATGATGATGACACGAGTGGTGTCGCGGCTCGCGGGGCACCACACAACTAATCGTAGAACCTAGCCGAATTAAAATTACTTAAAATTACCAAATCCATTAATATTAAGGGTGAGTGCAGTGCCAACGTCACCTGGAATGGAAGAAGAAAAATTTGCGTCAGTGGATGCTCTGTAGACTGTGTTGTTTTCAACTCGTCTTGCTTTTTGTTTATTTCATCGAGTCGATTTCGCAAATCTGTCAAATCGATAGTACTCTCTGAAGACTGTGGTGGTGTTATTTTCAACTTCTCTATGTCGACTTGCTTCTTTTTTATTTCCTCGAGTCGATTTTCCAAAGCATTAAAATTGTTAGTCATCTGATCAACAATGTACGTTCTGGAATCTAAACTGAATGTCCGTGCCTGTTCATACAATTTACTTTGCATTTCTAACACACACGTTTGGATAAACAAATCTCCGATATCGATGAGAGACTGCAACGCGACATAGAACGGAGTGTCGAAGTCACTGGGATATTCACCGATGTTTTTTAACATCGGTTTAAGTAATTCGAGTTCTGTGTTGTTGAAATACTTCTTGTTGATTTGCACTATTTTCCAATTCACGTCATTTTTATACTTAGTCAAAATAGAGGAACAATAATCTTTGAACAGTTCCATGGTTTTCACTCTGTTCAATAGAATTTTCGTTAAGTAGCTTAACATTTTTTTAGACATCAACGACTCAGCATCGGCATTCAATTCACGGTCGCGCTTTGGCTGAAATCAGCAATGTTAAAACTAACGAAGAAGACATGTTTAATCTTTCCGCGACGTTCGATTTTAACAACAACAACGGAATGTCTGTCGGTAGGGACAGGTTAAAATTCGAAATCTCGTCTTCTGAACTACCTCTCAAAAAAACAATTTCCTATATTCCGATCACATCAACTTTACCCACCGCCAATGTACGTTTTTGTCAAAGTCATCAACCGATTATGGACTTTACCCGTTACATGTGAGACTTTGACGAATAACGCTACCGATTCTGAACTCAATGTTTGAAGGGGTTACTATTGTAAAGTCAACTGTGAGTTTTCAGGGGGTGCTATCATAAAGTCAATGTTTGGGGTTACTATTATAAATGCAATGGTGAGTTGGGATACTATCATAAAATCAATTTTTGATTGTTCACTTGAATAGAGAGTCAAGATGTGCAGGTCTTCTGATTACAACAAATTAGACTATATTCAGATATGTTGGTGTAACATGTATGCAATGCAACTTGTATTGAGTACTTTGTGTTAATATGTGACTTTGCATGGTTAGTTGTGTGAATGCGATACTTTGTGTCAGCGGTAGACGGATTCTGTGTGTGTAAGTTAAATCTGTCTCTGTGAACGGCTCACTTGGACCAAATGATGCTAATGTGAGACTTTGCGTCAGCGATAGACGGATTCTGAAGACTATACACTCAGTCTCTGTGAATGCTGCAGATGCATTGCAGATGTTGTTAGTTGTGTGAATGCGATACTTTGTGTCAGCGGTAGACGGATTCCGTGTGTGTAAGTTAACTCTGTCTCTGTGAACGGTTCACTTGGACCAAATGTTGCTAATGTGAGACTTTGCGTCAGCGATATACGGATTCTGAAGACTATACACTCAGTCTCTGTGAATGCTGCAGATGCATTGCAGATGTTGTTAGTTGTGTGAATGCGTTACTTTGTGTCCGCGGTAGACGGATTCCGTGTGTGTAAGTTAACTCTGTCTCTGTGTCACTTGGACCAAATGTTGCTAATGTGAGACTTTGCGTCAGCGATAGACGGATTCTGAAGACTATACACTCAGTCTCTGTGAATGCTGCATTTACCCAAAGGTACATGTCTGCACTGCACTAAATGATGACAATTTGTTAGTTGACAGCTTTGAGGTGCATATATTGCATTTTGGCAAATAACAACGTTGAACGAATCTGGTATTATTTTTTAAATGATCCAAAAAATCATTCAAATTTTTAAAGTTTCTAGTGATGAGATATCCTGGCGTGTCTGCAATTCTTTTAATTAGCATTATTTTTTTGTTATCTGTAATTCTCTTAATCTTGGTATTGCACCAGGAGGTTGAATTTGCTGCTTGCGGGAAATTACGCAACGTCGCCGCCATGTCATGTAAGTATCGATAATTCGAAAGGACGGTGTTTATTACCTGGCACGGTCTTGACAACTCGGCTCGTTTTAGATTTTTGACGGAATCATCAGACTCTAGAAACGTTTCCACGTCACTATCCGAGCTGGAATCGGAGAGGGTTGTCGTTATTTCCACAGCATAAATGTCACTAACTTCTTGTAGGTGCTTGGCACTCATGAAGAAATTCGAAGAACTCATGAGTGCCAAGTACTGTTTGTAGATTGGATGTGCACACATCGAATCCATGAGTCAGTAACGCTGCCCTTCTGAGCAGCGTTACTGACTCGTTGTCGATTTCTACCGGGCGCGTCCGCTTTGGCGCACTCGCCATTCATGTTCTCTATGTCTCTCTCTCTCTTTGCGGCGCATTTTTTCTTCTTCTGGATGGCATCGTTGATCAGGTAACCCTTTTTCTTTTCCTGGTTGCCGTTCTTCTTTTTCATGGTCAGTAAAACTTAACGACAATGACTTATTTTATTTCAGCTTAACAAAAGATAAATTGACAGTATTGACACTCGCCTAAATTAACATACAATAGTAAGGTACACGAACACACTGTTAAATGAAATTATCTTCAAGAATGTAGATAAAGTCGTATTACGACAAACCGCCAAAGACTTTATTAACACTGGGAAAGCCTGGCGAAGGACAAGGACGGTTCAGCAACAGAATCGTAATTTGTGACCGTGGACGTGGACGCCGCTGCCGCGTCGACGACAGGCGAATAAGGTGGAGTCAGGGTGACAGAAGATTGATGAAACGCATCTGAATCGAACATCGAGAATAGGCAATTGTGTCTTATCTTCAGATTTATTAGGCAGGTTGTTCGAAATGTCAATCCCGCCGTTGATATACACGCTTTTTCCGTTTTTATTTTTTATTTTTATTACTCTATTCCTAATGTCGTCAGCAGTAGGCTCTCCAGTAATGTCAAATTGCAGATTTCTGAATTTTGTGTATACTTCCGCTTCCAAGAAAGATTTGTACGGCATAGCTAACGAGAAAGTGCGTTCGGTATGGATCGATTACAAGGAGGGTAACAACAACGCCAGCGCTTCGGAAACAGGCGGCAGCGGTCAGAAGAGGAGGTTTGCAGAGGGCACGCGCGACACCAACGTACCTGGGTCGAACGCCATCTCGTCTCTGGAGCTTCACGATATCGTGAGGAATGTCGTCTTACACGAGGATTGGTACCCGCCGACCATCATCGCCCATTCTTCTCATCTGGGTCGACAATTGAAGAATATGAACGATCTGTTAGGTACACTGTGTTCTAGTGTTTTAAACAAATAAAATAAAAATCATTAAATAGGACTGACTTTGTTTTACTTAAGAATGAATTTGTTTTAATGGTTGACGATTTACATTGCAAAGGTAAACAATAAATACATTGAACACTCTACGGGTGTGCGTGCGTGGACACCGAAGCCTAATCGAGTTAGGATGGATACCCCGAAAAAAGACACGGTACAAAGTAAAGTAGATGTCCCGAAAAAAGACCCTTTACAAAGTACAATCAAACCTCGAATGAAAAAGAGCGCTCCAGCAGCCAAGCGTTTAGCAAGTGGGAAGAGCCAGAAAGCGGGATCTCCGTTCTTACCAACCAGTTTAATCAAGACGTTGAGTATACAAAGTCTCGAAAATCGTTCACCTCTAGAGAGGACGCAACAAAAGCCTAGCATATTGCAACCTTGACCTATTTTCGGCGATACTTCACCTTTTCTAAAATTCAAAGAACGTAAAAACGGAGCTAGCCAGGCATGCTTTGCATTTTACTTGTTGAATTTTTCAATGGCGTTGTACGACGTCATCATGATGTTGAAAGAAGGTCAAACTAGACTTTGTCATCTGTTGTGTTAATGTGTGACTGCGTCAGCAGAATAATTGTATCCAACGTGCGGTGAGTTAAGATAAGGTGAGTTAAGAGGTCTAGTACAATCAACACTATTCAGAATCTGTTCAATCTGTGCGAACAGATTCGTGGTGTCTGTCAGTGTCAGATAAGATTCTGAGTTAACTACATTACATCTCAACTCTCTATTCAATTCTAACACAACTGTAACATCTGCAACGTATTCGGTCTAGACTTTGGTATGTAAGTTGAACTCTTGGAACCACGACTTGAAGAACGGAGAATGCAATAGTCGTAATGATACCTAACACGCGAGGCACTTCGCTAAATTTTATATCGTCTGTTAAATTATTAGCGTAAGTTCTAAACTTAAGAAATACATTGTGCATCAAATTAATATTTTTAGAATAGGACATTGCATTCGTGACAAACTTCTTCTTGGTATCTTTTCCAAAGAAGTGATGGAGTACAGTTTCGGGTTCGAGCGTTTCTAACCGATACATCGGATTTGTGATTTTAGATCCGGACCCCACTCTCAGAGTTAGACTTATGTACACAGTGCTAAAATACACAGTCAAAATACACAGTGCAAATACACAGTGCAAATACACACAGTGCTATGGAATTGGATGTTCATAACATCGGGATCCATGTTTAACTCCCCTACCAATCCTACCACTCGTAACTTCATGGTCAACGTGATGATCAAAGACATGCACGCGCTACTCGTCTGTTCGGTGTGCCACAACGGCTTCGTCGCTAAACACAACGACACTTACGAACTGTTCCAACACGTCTCTGCTAATCGGACGCATTTGAAGTCTGCCATGATCGATGCGCTGTACAGTGTACATGCTTTCGCAAGTGGAAGACGCGACACTCCAGAGCCTCGACGAAACTTCGATTCAGTACTGTGATGAACAATAATTTTATATGGAGTATGTCTGGGCCAGAAATGTCTAGCAAAGTCTACGAAAATTACATGTTAGCGTTCCCCCAAAAAACAGTGAATCAAATCAACAAAGGAGACAAAAAGAATCGGTCGGTCCTGTCTTGAAAGTTTAATACGGTTCGTGGATATAACAACGAATACCCTGTATTTGTTAAATAATGTAATGTACGTTTGTTAAAAATAAAACAATGTAAATTTTGTTTTGTTTTTTTAATGTAAATATTACATAAATATACGTCCTCATAGAAGACAAATATTAAGATCTTTGCAGATCGCTAAACTACAAATCTTATCCTATTGAGTATTGAAGATGGTTGCACATGTCTTACACTATTCGAGGCATATATGTTGGAACCATACGTACAAAATGTAATAAGAACATAAGAACATAAGAACGCAGGAGTCTGCAAGAGGCCGGTAGGCCTGTAAGAGGCAGCTCCTTTGACCCTAAGCTCCCGTGTATCTAACCCCACCTAATATCGCTGTCCATGAATTTATCTAGTCTATTTTTGAATGTGACAATTGTATTGGCACTCACCACATGACTGCTAAGCCTATTCCACTCATCCACCACCCTATTAGTAAACCAATTTTTGCCTATGTCCCTGTTGAATCTGAATTTATCCAGTTTAAACCCGTTACTTCGTGTCCTACCCGGTTCTCTTACCAACAAAACCTTATGAATGTCTCCCTTATTAAAGCCCTTCATCCATTTATAAACCTCGATCATGTCTCCACGCACCCTTCGCCTTTCTAGAGAATGCAAGTTTAACTGTTTGAGTCTTTCCTCGTATGGCAAGTTTCTCAACCCCTGAATCATCTTAGTCATCCTCCTCTGCACCGATTCTAACATTTTGATATCCATTCTATAGTAGGGTGACCAGAACTGAACCGCATAGTCAAGATGAGGTCTAACTAATGCTAAATATAGTTTGAGGAAGACTTAGGGGCTTCTGTTGCTTACGCTCCTTGAAATAAATCCCAGTACCCTATTAGCTCGATTTCTAGCTTGAATGCATTGTGCCCTTGGACGGAGATCAGAGCTCACTAAGACCCCTAAATCCCTCTCGCACCCAGACCTACTTATGAGAGTGTCATTTAAGCAATAATTATGTGAGGGGTTGTGCCTACCTACACTCAGAATACTGCACTTCCCTACATTGAACTCCATCTGCCATTTATCCGCCCAGTCATATAATCTGTTGAGTTCACCTTGGAGAATACTAGCGTCCTGATCCGACTCAATTACTCTACCGATCTTGGTATCATCAGCAAATTTACTAACATCACTACTAATTCCTGTGTCTAAGTCATTGATATAAATAATAAACAAAAGTGGACCTAATACCGAACCTTGTGGGACCCCACTCGTAACACATCCCCAGTCAGATCTTTTACCATTGATTTGCACTCTTTGCTTCCTATTGCTAAGCCACGCCTTAACCCAGTTCAAAACTTTACCCTCTACTTACATAAACTTATATACACACCCTCTACTTACATAAACTTACATACACACGTATACATGGCAAATTGAAAAATCTACAAACTAAAACCAGTAGGTAACTCTTTGGTGTGTCTATATTACTTTTTAATTCGTCAATCTCTGTAGTTTTATTAAGCGTTTTTTTTTGAGATTCTCTAGCGATGTGTTCAATCATCTGTGCAATCTTAAAATCATTATTCTTTATAGTTTTTTCACATATACTTAATTTATTTGTCTTTTCACTTAATTCGGTCCTAGGGCTTGTTACTTGTGTTTCTAATTCAGTTACTTTGTTACCTTCAGTGAATAATGTGGTTTTTAAGAGTTCGTTGCTCTTTTTGTACTCGGCTTCACAGGAAACGTACTTTTGATAATTTATCAAATTTTCATCGTTCAATGTTTTAATCTCGACGTCTTTGTTAATAATGCTTTCCTGATATGTTTGGATCTCGACGTCTTTGTTATGAATACTTTCCTCCAATTCTGTTATTTTTTGGGTTGCATTTTCTTTATCTACGGTCAGATCGGTAATTTGTTGGTTCATCTGTGCAATTCGTTGATTTATAGACGTTTCATTTACTGTCACGTTTTCAAGAATTTGACTTGCAGTGTACACACGCCATCAGTTGTGTGGAATGCGCATTGGACCCCTACAGTTGCACATCTGTACCGATCTGTCCAATTTGTTCCCAACCAGTTACTTATACTTACAAGTTCATAGCTTAATGCATCATCAGTAAAGAGTAGTGGTATGTATAGTCAATTCATTGTCATTGGGAATAAAAACAATTGGGTGTGAATAGTGTATGTAATGCATTGTCAGGTAAAAGTTCTTGACGTGTAGTTTTACAGATTGGGTGTGAATAAAAACCATTTTGCTTTCTTAATTTTTTTTATTTCATTACACGGTGCACTCATTCGGCAACAAGTGCATTGTTGTCCTTCGGCAACGAGTGTTTTGGGAACAAAAACAATTTCTTGATGTGTCTCGTAAAAGGTAAAGCTTTCGCACCGGGAACACATTTCTCTATTCTAACGCATTTCTCCAAGTCTTTACTCTCACCTCACTCAATGTCAGATACATTCTCTTTGGTGGAAGGGAAGAGAGAAAATTATGATTTGACTCTTTTTCTCCCTCGTCGTCATCGTCGTTGTCGTCGCCACTCGTGGAGTCAGAAGCGTAGTCGGAATCGTAGCTGTCGTCAGACCAATCCATGTAATCGTCGTCATCGTTGTGAATTTCAAAAGAAGTGAAGAAAGAGTCGGTGTCTGTTCTTACGGTCATGCCGACTGTTGTGGCTGTGGATTTAATATTGGCAACGGCTCTGTAGAACTGTTCGAAATTACCGTTGTTGACCAGTCTGGTAAAACATCTCTTCCATTCTTCTGTACAACGGCGATGATACCGTTCCAAGACATCTGAAGGACGGATAAAAAGACTGTCGATTTTGCTAATGTGTTCGTAAAATTTATTATTATTAAACAACAAAATATTTTCGTTGATGTTGATTTGATCCATCTTGGAACTCTGTCTCTGTGAACGGTTCACTTGGACCAAATGTTGCTAATGTGAGACTTTGCGTCAGCGATAGACGGATTTTGAAGATTATACACCCAGTGGTGCTGCAGATGCATTGCAGATGTTGCGAGTTGTGTGAATGCGATACTTTGTGTCAGCGGTAGACGGATTCCATAACTGTAAAATTTGAGATTACGACAAACTCTAACGTGACGATGACAACTCTATTCAGAATCTGTTCTATCAAAATCTGTTCGAAGAGTAAGCTGCCCAGTGAATGTGACACACCAAGATTCTGACTAGAGACTTGAGATGTAGTATACGCTACATGTTACACACGAGGACGCACGACAAGGTCTCACATTATAGTTAGAGAGTTGCGAACGATTTAGTTTCATAAGAGATTCCTGAGCGGTAACCTAAAATTTGCACGTCTCTCGCTAAGCTACGCTAACACCATGACGCTAGCTCAAGTGGGGTCCAACATCTGACGATTTCGTTTCATAAGAGTCTCCTGAGCGGTAACCTAAAATTTGCAAGTCTCTCTGAGGGGGACACCAAAGTGGTGTGTCTATATGTTACACTAACAGATTCTGAGTGTTGCATGCTTATTCCCTCAGACTTTTCTGACTTGTCACTGTCTCAGAGAATGCTGCAGATGTTGTGTGAATATGAGACTTTGTGTCAGTGGTAAACGTATTCTGAATACTATACGTGTTGTTGTTACATGACTTAAACCCTCAAGAGTTGCAGATGGTGGTGAATGCGAGACTTTGTGTCAGCTGTGGACGGATTCTGAATACTATTGTGTGAACATCAGGGTTAATAAAATGTTTATATCCTACATCATATTTATTATTTTCAACAACCTACATCACTCTTGAAATCGGTGCAACACTTACACGGTACTCTTTCGACATTCGGCTGTAAAACGAAAGGTAATGCGTCGGTGATTAAATCTTTGGGGATGTCTTTACACTCAGGTAAGCAGAGCGCGTTCCTGATCTCCTCTACATCGCTGTCGGTCAACCCGTCAGCGTTCTCCAACATCGACACCAACAAACGCTTCAGGTTGTCCTTAGTCTGAGCGTTCACGTGAAGAGATGTTCTGTAGTTGACAGTCGGATGTTCGTTCTGCGTGAAGGATGGAGCGACAGCTTTGAGGGCGTCTATGATTTTCTTCTGGTTGAAATGAATGCCTATTTTGTGTACACCTTGACGATAACCTTCCACTTCTTCTATGAACGAACTCGTACATCTCTTCTTATTGACGTTGCTGTGTTCTTTGTGTGCTTCTCTCTCTTTACACAACACACTGTTTAAAAATCCTACGCCGGGAGTTTGATTGTAGTCGTCACCAAATTCTCTCTTGAGCGTTATGTGATGTCCAATGGAACTACACGGAGATTTAGGCATATTCACGCATGTGTTAATGAAATATACGAATACATATGATAGATCGTTTTCAATGTCTGTCTGTGGTGTTAACGTGCAACACAATTCTGTAAACGTCAGTTGTAACATCACAGGTTTTAACGAAAAAACTAAAACAAATCTTCCATCGATATTCGATAATTTAGTGTACCAGACGATCGTTCAAAATAAAATATATCCCTTCACGGTCGATATAACGTCATTCAAACTTGTAAAATCGGTATCTATTCCAGACACGATAAGGTATTACAGTGACGACGCCATGAAGGAGTATCTCGTAGATTTCAATACGCGACTCGAACACACATTGTATAACAACATCAATAACAGTTTGACCAAATCTAAATTTTTAAAATTGATCTACACTGTGTTCGAGTACGATTTGAAAAATATTAATTTGATGCACAATGTATTTCTTAAGTTTAGAACTTACGCTAATAATTTAACAGACGATATAAAATTTAGCGAGGTGCCTCGCGTGTTAGGTATCATTACGACTATTGCATTCTCCGTTCTTCAAGTCGTGGTTCCAGAGTTGTTAAACGACGTCCGTGTCGTAGGCTCGTTGAGTGACGTTCTGCCTCCGCAATTAAAATTACGAAGCGCTTACAGCGTTCTCTCGCTTGCAGAGAGATACGCGGAGTGTGTGTTGTATCGAGTGGACACGCTCGCCAGCGTAATGCAATCATCCGGACTGGTCAATGTCATTTCTTTTCATAAATTCAATGCACTTGACACACAAAGCGGTTCGTATTACGTTAATTATAATTACGCATATCTTTACCAACTTTTGTCTCTGGTGCGACATAACATTGTGTCCCTGACTATCCACTGTCTGCAACCCCACAAGTTTTATAAATCACAGCTGCTTTAAAAATTGAAACAACTGCGTGTCGTATACATACAAACACTTGGTTTCGTCGATCCCAATCACATCTGGATGATGGACACGAACACAACGAAAATATCGTAACAGGTTCCCTACAGGCCATACAGCTCAACGATAACGGAAAGACGAAACATGTTTGACTCTTCGCTCTTAACATTGCTCTACAAATTCGAAGAGTCTATTCAACACTTTGTATTTGCCGGACGTGACAGATTCAATTGGCGTAGGGCAGTCTAAACTATCGGTCGCTCTCACGAGGTACATGCAATCTATAACCTTTGGGTCTCAAGTTAAAAATCTAGCGAGATCACGATCAGAAGTTACACCATGAAATTAACCAAAATACACATCACGGCGTGAAGACGGGTGGTACAGGTTGTCGGTGAAATGCAACGCTAAAATGACGGCTGTTAATTAATTTCATGGTGTCGCTTCTGCTTGTGATTTCGCTAGGTGTTTAACTCCTGACCTAAAAGTTCTATATTGCATGTACCTCGTGAAAACGAGCAATATTTTAGACTTAACTATCAATTGGAAATCTGTCACATCCAGCAAATATTAAGTATAGATAGACAATTCGAGTTAATTTTGAAAAATAATTTAATTCCATTGTACGTTAATTAGATTTAAAAAAGCAATGTCAGTGATTGTAGTTAAGATGTGCAGGTCACTGAATAGAGAGTTAAGATGCTCTACAAATGTCACGAACTCTTCAAAATCAGACGCCCTGTACAACACACACTCCGCGTATCTCTCTGCGTATACATGGCAAATTGCGACCATAATTTTGGTTATTTCTTGAGAAAGGTTTGCAATGATATCCA
Source organism: Eriocheir sinensis (assembly GCF_024679095.1). Taxonomy (NCBI): domain Eukaryota; kingdom Metazoa; phylum Arthropoda; class Malacostraca; order Decapoda; family Varunidae; genus Eriocheir; species Eriocheir sinensis. The sequence goes on from NC_066557.1 coordinate 4,684,003, forward strand.
ATTCCTTTCAGCTCACCACTATCATTAAACGACATAGTAGACATTTCATAATCTTCTCGAAATCGTTTTTGAGAAAAGACATGATATCAGAAATCGGAATATCCTTCGATCCTTGACCGTTAGGAGGGTCGACCGCTGCTGCTGCTGCTGCTGCTGCTGCTGCTTCGCCGCTGTTCGTTTTCCTCTCGCTGTTAAACAAATTCTGAACATTGGTCACACGACGTGAGAAACTTTCCTGCGAACCGATATTCGTCATGAACGCCTTCAGAATGTTAGTGTTAGCAGCGTTCGGATGTCGAAGAGACTTTTCCTTTACGACTATGTGATTGCATGTGTGGTTGAATTATTTAATTGCATGTGTGGTCTTTCATATGCACGGGTTCGTTTACCGACATGACAATTATATACGATCTAAAATGACAGACGACCAATATATGATCGTTCAGATTTTATCAAACGAAACCATTCAGAGTTTATCAGACGAAGAATGGTTCAGTAAGATTGAAAACAAAGATTAGGAAAACATCGGTTTGTGAACGAAACACTGGTTAAGTTCTCGGAACAAGTGCTTGGCGATGAAGACTCTTTGAGAGCTAAGATCACCGACATACTAAAAGTTAACATACGCGACACCGTATTGAATCATCTGAGAAACATCGTCTCGGATGTCAACGACGATACTATATTTGATTTGACCGCCCATGTTAAACAATTAATCGACGAACATCAGCTGCTCAGTAGAAGTAATATAAACACATTTGTTATCGACGAATCCAATTGGAAGAACAAAGTACCTCAGAAACAAAAAAGGTTCTGCATATTGAATTTTTATTTAGACGACGATACGCTAACGTCCTTACCGACACGACTATACCTCAACAACACGGAGCGTTTCAGATTAAATTAATCGATACTCCTTTTTCGGAAAGCGACATAGTGCCTTCTGTGTTTTTATACGCTTGGATAGACAAAGTTTCTGTTGTTGCCAACAACGATGTGATCAATTTTAAAATTCGGTTCAAAAACACAGAAAACTTTAAAGTGTACATCTCTTTGTTTTCGGCACGTACACATGTAATCATTTAATTCGTATCAAACTAAATAAACAAAATATCAATAAAATAATGTAAATTTGTATGAGAAAACATATACAAATACATATAAAATAACGCCAATTTCTATAAAAATATATGTCCAAAAATGAGCGTAAAATAAAGTAACTATGGATAAAAATATATATACAAAACACACATTTAATAATGTAAATGCGTACATAAAATAACCTTAATTTGTATAAAACTATATACAAAAATACACAAAAATAATTTAAATTTGTATGAAAAGAAATATAGAAAATACACATAAAACTAGGTTAATTTGTATTGAAATACATATACAAAATACACATAAAATAATGTAAATTTGAAAGAAAATATATAAACAAATACACATATAATAACGTAAATTTGTATGAAATATATATACAAAATACACATTAAATAATGTAAATATGTATAAAAAAATATATACAAAACACAAATAGAATAATGTAAAATCGTATCAAAATTTTCGTTATTATATGTATTTTTATAAATATTTTGATACAAATCTACATTATTTTATGTATTTTGTATATACATTTCAATTCAAATTTAGCTTATTTTATCTGTATTTTGTATATCTATTTTCATACGAATTTAATTACTTCTGTGTATTTTTGTATATAGTTTTATATAAATTTACGTTATTTTATGTGTATTTTGTATATTTATATTTATACAAATACATATTCTTTTATTGGTATTTTGTTTACTTATTTTGATACGAACTTACATTATTTAATGTGTATTTTGTATACATTTTTTTATACGTATTTACCTCATTTTATGTGTATTTTGTATATATATTTTTATAGAAATCTACGTTATTTTATGTGTATTCGTATATATATTTTGAAACAAATTTACATTGTTTTATATGTATTTTGCATATCTATTTCAATACAAATTTACCTTATTGTATGTGTTTTTTGTATATTTATTTTAACACAAATTTAATTTTTTGATGTGTATTTTGGTATATATATTTTTATAAATAAAAAAAATGCGTTATTTTATGGGAATTTTGCTTCTTTATTTTCATACAAATTTACGTTATTTAATTAATATTCTGTGTATTTATTTTGATACGATTTTACATTATTCTATTTGTGTTTTGTACATATTTTTTTTATACAAATTTACGTTATTTTAAGTGTATTTGTTTATGTATTTTCATTCAAATTTACATTATTTTGTGTATTTTGTGTATGTATTTCAATACAAATTTACCTAATTTTATGTGTATTTTGTATATTTATTTCCATACAAATTTAAAATATTTTTGTGTATTTTTGTATATAGTTTGATACAAATTTAGGTTATTTTATGTGTATTTTGTATATCTATTTTCATACAAATACACATTCTTTTATTTATATTTTGTTTATTTATTTTGACGCGAATTTACATTATTTAATGTGTATTTTGTATATATATTTCTATACGAATTTACATCATTTCATGTGTATTTTGTATAGTTTTAAACAAATTTATATTATTTAATGTGTATTTTGTATATATATATATATATATATATATATATATATATATATATATATATATATATATATATATATATATATATATATATATATATATATATATATATATATATATATATATATATACAAATACACATTCTTTTATTGGTATTTTGTTTATTTATTTTGATACTAATTTACATTATTTTATGTGTATTTTGTATACATTTTTTATACGTTTTACTTAATTTTATGTGTATTTTGTATGTATATTTTTATAGAAATCTACCTTATTTCATGTGTATTCGTATATATATTTTGAAACAAATTTACATTGTTTATATGTATTTTGCATATCTATTTTTGTGTATTCTGTATTTATTTTTGTTATACATAGAATAATGTAAAATCGTATCAAAATAAGTACACAGAATATCAATAAAATAATTTAAATTTGTATGAAAATAAAGATGCAAAATACCTATAAAATAAAGCATTTTTTTTTAAATACATATTCAAAAATACACATAGAATAATTAAATATGTGTTAAAATTAATATACAAAATGCACATACAATAAGGTAAGTTTGTATTGAAAAAAAAAAGCAAAATACACATAAAACAGTGTAAATTTGTTTAGAAATATATATACGAATACACATAAAATAACGTTGATTTCTATAGGAATATATATACAAAATACACATGAAATGATGTAAATACGTATAAAAATATACAAAATACATTAAATACTGTAAACTCGCGTAAAAATAAATAAACAAAATATCAATAAAAGAATGTGTATTTGTATGAAAATAGATATACAAAATACACATAAAATAACCTAAATTTGTATCAAACTATATTCTAAAATACACAAAAATATTTTAAATTTGTATGAAAATAAATATACAAAATACACATAAAATTAGGTAGATTTGCATTGAAATACATATACAAAATACACATAAAATAATGTAAATTTGAATGAAAAGACATAGACAAATACACTTAAAATAACGTAAATTTGTATAAAAAAATATATACAAAACACAAATAGAATAATGTAAAACCGTATCAAAATAAATACACAGAATATTAATAAAATAATGTATATTTGTATGAAAATAAAGAGGCAAAATACCCATAAAATAACGCATTTTTTTTTATTTATAAAAATATATATACCAAAATACATAAAAAAATTAAATTTGAATTAAAATAAATATATAAAAAACACATACAATAAGGTAAATTTGTATTGAAATAGATATGCAAAATACATATAAAACAATGTAAATTTGTTTCAAAATATATATACGAATACACATAAAATAACGTAGATTTCTATAAAAATATATATACAAAATACCCATAAAATGAAGTAAATACGTATAAAAAAATGTATACAAAATACACATAAAATAATGTAAATTCGTATCAAAATAAATATACAAAATACCAATAAAAGAATGTGTATTTGTATAAATATAAATATACAAAATACACATAAAATAGCGTAAATTTATATAAAAACTATATACAAAAATACACAGAAGTATTTTAATTTGTATGAAAATAGATATACAAAATAAGGTAAATTCGTTTCAAATTCAATAAATAAAATTCAGATAAAAGAAAGCATATTTGTAGAATAAATAAATATACAAAATACACATAAAATAACGAAAATTTGTATGAAAATATATAAAAAAATAAACAAAAATAATTTCAATTTGTATGAAAATAAATATACAAAATACACATGTATTTTGTATATCTATTTTCACACAAATTTAATTACTTTTGTGTATTTTTGCATATAGTTTTATATAAATTTACGTTATTTTATTTGTATTTTGTATATTTATATTTATACAATACACATTCTTTTATTAGTATTTTGTTTATTTATTTTGATACGAGTTTACATTATTTTATGTGTATTTTGTATACCTTTTTTTATACGTATTTACTTCATTTTATGTGTATTTTGTATATTTATTTTCATAGAAATCTACGTTATTTTATGTGTATTCGTATATATATTTTGAAAAAGATTTACATGGTTTTATATGTATTTTGCATATCTATTTCAATACAAATTTACCTTATTGTATGTGCATTTTGTATATTTATTTTAATACAAATTCAAATATTTTATGTGTGTCTTGGTATAAATATTTTTATAAAAAATGCGTTATTTTATGGGTATTTTGCATCTTAATTTTCATACAAATTTACATTATTTTATTAATATTCTGTGTATTTATTTTGATACGATTTTATATTATTCTATTTGTGTTCTGTATATATTTTTTTATACATATTTACATTATTTAATGTGTATTTTTTATATATATTTTATACAAATTTACGTTATTTTAAGTGTATTTGTTTATATATGTTCATTCAAATTTTATGTGTATTTTGTAAATGTATTTCAATACAAATTTACCTAATTTTATGTGTATTTTGTATATTTATTTTCATTCAAATTAAAATTATTTTTGTGTATTTTTGTATATAGTTTTATACAAATTTAGGTGATTTTATGTGTATATTGTATATCTATTTTCATACAAATACACATTCTTTTACTGATATTTTGTTTATTTATTTTGACGCGAATTTACATTATTTAATGTGTATTTTATATATATTTTTATACGTGTTTACATCATTTGATGTGTATTTTGTATATATATTTCTATAGAAATCTACGTTGATTTATGAGTATTCGTATATAGATTTTGAAATAAATTAACACTGTTTTATGTGTATTTTGCATATTTTTTCAATACAAATTTACCTTATTGTATATGCATTTTGTATATTAATTTTAATACAAATTTAATTATGCTATGTGTATTTTTGTATATGTATTTTTATAAAAATATGCTTTATTTTATGGGTATTTTGCATTTTTATTTTCATACAAATTTAAATTATTTTATTTATATTCTGCTTATTTTTTTTTAAACATTTTTACATTATTCTATGTGTATTTTGTATATCTATTTTTATACGTATTTACTTAATTTATGTGTATTTTGTATATATATTTTTATAGAAATCTACGTTATTTTATGTGTATTCGTATATATTTTGAAACAAATTTACATTGTTTTATATGTATTTTTGCATATCTCTTTCAATACAAGTTTACCTTATTGTATGTGCATTTTGTATATTTACTTCAATACAAATTTAAATATTTTATGTGTATTTTGGTATATATATTTTTATAAGAAATGCGCTATTTGATGGGAATTTTGCATCTTTATTTTCATACAAATTTACATTATTTTATTAATATTCGGTGTATTTATTTTGATACGATTTCACATTATTCTATTTTTTTTGTATATATATTTTTTATACATATTTACATTATTTAATGTGTATCTTGCATATATATTTCATACAAATTTATTATCTATTATTTATTTTCATACAAATACACATTCTTTTCATGATATTTTGTTTATTTATTTTGACACGAATTTAATTAGGTATGTATTTTGTATATATATTTTTATACGTATTTACATAATTTCATGTGTATTTTGTATATATATTTCTATAGAAATCTACGTTATTTTATGTGTATTCGTATATATATTTTGAAACAAATTTACTTTGTTTTATATGTATTTTTGAATATCTCTTTCAATACATATTTACCTTACTGTATATGCATTTTGTATATTTATTTCAATATAAATTTAAATATTTTATGTGCATTTTATTATATATATTTTTATAAAAAATGCGCTATTTTATGGGAATTTTGCATCTTTCTTTTCATACAAATTTACATTATTTTATTGATATTCTGTGTATTTATATTAATAGGATTTTACATTATTCTATTTCTTTTTTGTAAATATTTTTTTATACACATTTACATTATTTAATGTGTATCTTGCATATATATTTTATACAAATTTACGTTATTTTAAGTGTATTTTAAGTATATTTTCATTCAAATTTACATTATTCTATGTATATTTTGTATATGTATTTCAATACAAATTTAACTAATTTTATGTGTATTTTGTATTTCTTTTCATTTTTAAATATTTTTTGTATTTTTTTGTATTTTTATATAACAAATTTAGGTTATTTTATGTACGCATTTACTTTATTTAATGTGTGTTTTGTATATATATTTATTTTGCAAATTTATTTTATTTTATGTGCATTTTGTATATATTTTTTTGATTTGCGTTAATTTATGTGTATTGTATATTTTTTCATACAAATTTACATTATTTGATTGCTATTTTGTTTATTTATTTTGATACGAATGAAAATAGATATACAAAATATACATAAAATAAACTAAATTTGTATTGAAATATATACAAAATACATAAAATAATGTAAATTTGTATCAAAATATTTTAACAAGTGCGCATAAAATAACGTAAATTTGTTTTAAAATATACAAAATACACATTAAATAATGTAAATATGTATAAAAAATATATACAAAACACAAATAGAATAATGTAAAATCGTATTAAAATAAATACACAAAATATTAATAAAACAATGTAAATTTGTATGAAAATAAAGATGCAAAATACCCATTAAAAACCGCATTTTTTATAAAAATATATATACCAAAATACACATGAAAAAATTAATTTGTATTAAAATAAATATACAAAATACACATACAATAAGGTAAATCTGTATTGAAATAGATATGCAAAATACATATAAAACAATGTAGATTTGTTTCAAAATATATATACGAATACACATAAAATAACGTAGATTTGTATAAAAATATATATACAAAATGCACATAAAATGAAGTAAATACGTATAAGAAAATGTATACAAAATACACATAAAATAATGTAAATTCGTATCAGAATAAATAAACAAAATACCAATAAAAGAATGTGTATTTGTATAAATAGAAATATACAAAATACACATAAAATAACGTAAATTTGTATAAAACTATACAAAAATACACAGAAGTAATTAAATTCGTATGGAAATAGAAGTACAAAATACAGATAAAATAAGCTAAATTTGAATTGAAATGTATATACAAAATACAATATTTTATGTGTATATTTGTATTTGTATTTAGGTTATTTTATGTGTATTTTGTATATATATTTTCATCCAAAATTTCATTATTTTATTGGTATTTTCTTAATTTAATTCGATACGAATTTAGATTATTTCATAGGTATTTTCTATACATATTTTTATACTCATTTACATTATCTAATGTGTGTTTTGTATATATATTTTTATGCAAATTTATTTTATGTTCATTTTTGTACATATATTTTTATAGAAATTTGCGTTATTTTATGTATATAGTTTTATATAAATTTACGTTATTTTATGTGCATTTTGTATATTTATATTTATACAAATACACATTCTTTTATTGGTATATTGTTTATTTACATTTATACGAATTTACATTATTTTATGTATATTTTGTATACATTTTTTTATACGCATTTACTTTATTTTATATGTATTTTGTATATGTATTTTTATAGAAATCTACGTTATTTTATGTCTATTCGTATATATATTTTGAAACAAATTTAGATTATTTTTATGTATTTTGCATATCTATTTCAATACAAATTTACCTTATTGTATGTTCATTTTGTATATTTATTTTAATACAAATTGAAATATTTTATGTGTATTTTGGTATCAATAATTTTATAAAAAAACGTAAATTTGTATAAAAAATATGTACAAAACACAAATAGAATAATGTAAAATCGTATCAAAATAAATACACAGAATATTAATAAAATAATGTAAATTTGTATGAAAATAAAGAAGCAAAATACCCATAAAATAACGCATTTTTTTTATTTATAAAAATATATATACCAAAATACACATAAAAAAATTAAATTTGTATTAAAATAAATATACAAAAAACACATACAATAAGGTAAATCTGTATTGAAATAGATATGCAAAATACATATAAAACAATGTAAATCTGTTTCAAAATATATATACGAATACACATAAAATAACGTAGATTTCTATAAAAATATATATACAAAATACACATAAAATGAAGTAAATACGTATAAAAAAATGTATACAAAATACACATAAAATAATGTAAATTCGTATCAAAATAAATAAACAAAATACCAATAAAAGAATGTGTATTTGTATAAATATAAATATACAAAATACACATAAAATAACGTAAATTTATATAAAACTATATACAAAAATACACAGAAGTAATTAAATTTGTATGAAAATATATACAAAATATACACAAAATAAGCTAAATTTGAATTGAAATATATATACAAAATACACATATTTTGCATATCTATTTTCAAACAAATTTCATTTATTTTTGTGTATTTTTGTATATATTTATTTTTGTTATACATAGAATAATGTAAAATCGTATCAAAATAAGTACACAGAATATCAATAAAATAATTTAAATTTGTATGAAAATAAAGATGCAAAATACCCATAAGATAAAGCATATTTTGTTTTTAAAATCCATATACAAAAATACACATAGAATAATTAAATTTGTATTAAAACTAATATACATAATGCACACATACAAAAAGTTAAATTTGTATTGAAAAAAAAAGCAAAATACAAATAAAACAGTGTAAATTTGTTTCAAAATATATATACGAATACACATAAAATAAGGTGTATATTGTATATCTATTTTCATACAAATACACATTCTTTTATTGATATTTTGTTTATTTATTTTGACGCGAATTTACATTATATAATGTGTATTTTATATATATATATATATATATATATATATATATATATATATATATATATATATATATATATATATATATATATATATATATATATATATATATATATATATATATATATATATATATATATATATATATATATATACATATATATATATATATATATATATATATATATATATATATATATATATTTATACGTGTTTACATCATTTGATGTGTATTTTGTATATATATTTCTATAGAAATCTACGTTGATTTATGAGTATTCGTATATAGATTTTGAAATAAATTTACACTGTTTTATGTGTATTTTGCATATTTTTTCAATACAAATTTACCTTATTGTATATGCATTTTGTATATTAATCTTAATACAAATTTAATTATGCTATGTGTATTTTTGTATATGTATTTTTATAAAAATATGCTTTATTTTATGGGTATTTTGCATTTTTATTTTCATACAAATTTACATTATTTTATTTATATTCTGTTTATTTTTTTTAAACAATTTTACATTATTCTATGTGTATTTTGTATATCTATATTTATACGTATTTACTTAATTTTATGTGTATTTTGTATATATATTTTTATAGAAATCTACGTTATTTTATGTGTATTCGTATATATATTTTGAAACAAATTTACATTGTTTTATATGTATTTTTGCATATCTCTTTCAATACAAGTTTACCTTATTGTATGTGCATTTTGTATATTTATTTCAATACAAATTTAAATATTTTATGTGTATTTTGGTATATATATTTTATAAGAAATGCGATATTTGATGGGAATTTTGCATCTTTATTTTCATACAAATTTACATTATTTTATTAATATTCGGTGTATTTATTTTGTTACGATTTCACATTATTCTATTTGTTTTTTGTATATATATATTTTTTTACATATTTACATTATTTAAAGTGTATCTTGCATATATATTTCATACAAATTTATTATCTATTATTTATTTTCATGCAAATACACATTCTTTTCATGATATTTTGTTTATTTATTTTGACACGAATTTACCTAGATATGTATTTTGTATATATATTTTTATACGTATTTACATAATTTCATGTGTATTTTGTATATATATTTCTATAGAAATCTACGTTATTTTATGTGTATTCGTATATATATTTTGAAACAAATTAACTTTGTTTTATATGTATTTTTGAATATCTCTTTCAATACATATTTACCTTACTGTATATGCATTTTGTATATTTATTTCAATACAAATTTAAATATTTTATGTGTATTTTGTTATATATATTTTTATAAAAAATGCGCTATTTTATGGGAATTTTGCATCTTTCTTTTCATACAAATTTACATTATTTTATTGATATTCTGTGTATTTATATTGATAGGATTTTACATTATTCTATTTCTTTTTTGTATATATTTTTTTATACACATTTACATTATTTAATGTGTATCTTGCATATATATTTTATACAAATTTACGTCATTTTAAGTGTATTTGTTTATATATTTTCATTCAAATTTACATTATTTTATGTGTATTTTGTATATGTATTTCAATACAAATTTACCTAATTTTATGTGTATTTTGTATATTTCTTTTCATACAAATTTTAAAAATTTTTGTGTATTTTTGTATATAGTTTTATACAAATTTAGTTTATTTTATGTACGCATTTACATTATTTAATGTGTGTTTTGTATATATATTTTTATGCAAATTTACTTTATTTTATGTGCATTTTTGTACATATATTTTTTTAGAAATTTGCGTTATTTTATGTGTATTTGTGTATGTTATCTCATACAAATTTACATTACTTTATTGCTATTTTGTTTATTTATTTTGATACGAATGAAAATAGATATACAAAATATACATAAAATAAACTAAATTTGAATTAAAATATATATACAAAATACATAAAATAATGTAAATTTGTATCAAAATATTTTAACAGATGCGCATAAAATAACGTAAATTTGTTTTAAAATATACAAAATACACATTAAATAATGTAAATATGTATAAAAAAAATATATACAAAACACAAATAGAATAATGTAAAATCGTATCAAAATAAATACACTGAATATTAATAAAACAATGTAAATTTGTATGAAAATAAAGATTCAAAATACCCATTAAATAACGCATTTTTTTTATATAAAATTTATTTACCAAAATACACATGAAAAAATTAATTTGTATTAAAATAAATATACAAAATACACATACAATAAGGTAAATCTGTATTGAAATAGATATGCAAAATACATATAAAACAATGTAAATTTGTTTCAAAATATATATACGAATACACATAAAATAACGTAGATTTGTATAAATATATATATACAAAATACACAATAAATGAAGTAAATAAGTATAAGAAAATGTATACAAAATACACATAAAATAATGTAAACTCGTATCAAAATAAATAAACAAAATACTAATAAAAGCATGTGTATTTGTATAAATAAAAATATACAAAATAAACATAAAATAACGTAAATTTGTATAAAACTATATACAAAAATACACAGAAGTTATTAAATTCGTTTGTAAATAGATATACAAAATACAGATAAAATAAGCTAAATTTGAATTGAAATGTATATAGAAAATACATAAAATAATGTAAATTTGTATCAAAATATTTATAAAAATACATATAATAACGTAAATTTGTTTAAAAATATATAAACAAAATACACATTAAGTAATGTAAATACGTATAAAAAATATGTACAAAATACACATATAATCATGTACTTCGTATCAAACTAAATAAACAAAATATCAATAAAATAATGTAAATTTGTATGAGAAAACATATTCAAATACATATAAAATAACGCTAATTTCCATAAAAATATATGTCCAAAAATGAACGTAAAATAAAGTAACTTTGGATAAAAATATATATACAAAACACACATTAAATAATGTAAATCCGTACATAAAATAACCTAAATTTGTATAAAACTATATACAAAAATACACAAAAATAATTTAAATTTGTATGAAAAGAAATATACAAAATACACATAAAATTATGTTAATTTGTCTTGAAATACATATACAAAATACATATAAAATAATGTAAATTTGAAAGAAAATATATAAACAAATACACATATAATAACGTAAATTTGTATGAAATATATAATCAAAATACACATTAAATAATGTAAATATGTATAAAAAAATATATATAAAACACAAATAGAATAATGTAAAATCGTATCAAAATATATACACAGAATATTAATAAAATAATGTAAATTTGTATGAAAATTAAGATGCAAAATACATATAAAATAACGCATTTTTTATAAAAATATTGATACCAAAATACAGATAAAATATTTGAATTTGTATTAAAATAAATATACAAAATGCACATACAATAAGGTAAATTTGTATTGAAATAGATATGCAAAATACATATAAAATAATGTAAATTTGTTTCAAAATATATATACGAATACACATAAAATAACGTAGATTTCTATAAAAATACATATACAAAATACACATAATATTAAGTAAATACGTATAAAAAAATGTATACAAAATACACATAAAATAATGTAAATTCGTATAAATGTAAATAAACAATATACCAATAAAAGAATGTGTATTTGTATAAATATAAATATACAAAATGCACATAAAACAACGTAAATTTATATAAAACTATATACATAAAATAACGCAAATTTCTATAAAAATATATGTACAAAAATGAACATAAAATAAATTTGCATAAAAATATATATTAAAAACACACTTTAGATAATGTAAATGAGTATAAAAATATGTATACAAAATACCTATGAAATAATCTAAATTCGTATCGAATTAAATTTAGAAAATATCAATAAAATAATGTAATTTTGGATGAAAATATATATACAAAATACACATAAAATTACCTAAATACAAATACAAATATACACATAAAATAATTTAAAATTGAATGAAATAAATATACAAAATAAACATAAAATAAGGTAAATTTGTAATGAAATATATGAAAAAATACACATAAAATAATATAAATTTGTATGAAAATATATAAACAAATACACATTAAATAACATGAATTTGTATAAAATTTGTATCAAAATATATACTTATACACACAATAAAATAACGTAATTTTTTTATGAAAATGTATATACAAAATACACATAAAATAATTTAAATACGTAGAAAAATATATATACAAAAAACACATAAAATAATGTAAATTTGTATGAAAATATATAAACAAATACACATAAAATAATGTAAATTTGGATAAAATATATATACAAAATGAACATTAAATAATGTAAATATGTATAAAAAAATATACAAAATACACATAGAATAATGTTAAATCGTATCAAAATAAATAAAGAGAATATCAATAAAATAATGTAAATTTGTATGAAAATAAAGATGCAAAATATCCATATAATAACGCATATTTGCATAAAAATATATATACAAAAATACATATTAAATAGTTAAATTTGTATTAAAATAAATATACAAAATGCACGTAAAATAAAGTAAATTTGTATTGAAATAGATATGCAAAATACACATCAATAATGTAAATTTGTATCAAAATATATATACGAATACTTATAAAATAGAGTAAATTTCTATGAAAATATACATACAAAATAGATATACAAAATACACATATAACTAGTTAAATTTGTATTTAAATACATGTACAAAAAACACATAAAATAATGTAGATTTGTATGAAATGAAAACAAATACATTTTATATAAAATATATATACAAAATACACATAGAATAATGTAAAATCATATCAAAATAAATACACAGAATATCAATAAAATAATGTAAATTTGTATGAAAATAAAGATGCAAAATACCCATAAAATAAAGCATATTTTTATAAAAATACATATACAAAAAAACACATAGATTAATCAAATTTGTATTTAAATTAATATACAAAATGCACATACAATAAGGTAAATTTGTATTGAAAAAATATGCAAACTACATAAAATAATGTAAATTTGTTTTAAAATATATATACGAATAAACATAAAATAACGCAGATTTCTATAGAAATATATATACAAAATACACTTGAAATGATGTAAATACGTATAAAAATATATATACAAAATGCACATTAAATAATGTTAATTCGTGTCAAAATAAATAAACAAAATATCATGAAAAGAATGTGTATTTGTATATTTATTTTAACACAAATTTAATTATTTTATGTGTACTTTGTATACATTTTCTTATACGTATTTACTTCATTTAATGTGCATTTTGTATATATATTTTTATAGTAATCTACGTTATTTTATGTGCATTGGTATATATATTTTGAAGCAAATTTACATTATTTTATATGTATTTAGCATATCTATTTCAATATAAATCTACCTTATTGTATGTGCATTTTGTATATTTATTGTAAGACAAATTTAAATATTTTATTATTTTGGTATATATATTTTTATAAAAAGAGTTTTATATAAATTTAAAATATTTTATGTGTATTTTGTATATCTATTTTCATACAAATACACATTTTTTATTGATATTTTGTTTATTTATTTTGACGCGATTTCACATTATTTAATGTGTATTGTGTATATATATTTTTATACGTATTTACGTCATTTCATGTGTATTTTGTATATATATTTCTATAGAAATATATGTTATTTTATGTGTATTCGTATATATATTTTGAAACAAATATACATTGTTTTATGTGCATTTTGCATATTTTTTCAATATAAATTTACCTTATTGTACGTGCATTTTGTATATTAATTTTAATACAAATTTAATTATTCTATGTGTATTTTTGTATATGTATTTTCATAAAAAAATGCTTTATTTTATGGGTATTTTGCATCTTTATTTTCATACAAATTTACCTTATTTTATTGATATTCTGTGTATTTATTTTGATACGATTTTACATTATTCTATGTATATTTTGTATATATATTTCATACAAATGAACGTAATTTTATGTGAATTTGTTTTCATTTCATACAAATTTACATTATTTTATGTGTATTATGTACATGTATTTAAATACAAATTTAACTAATTATATGTGTATTATGTATATCTATTTTCATTCAAATTGAAATTAATTTTGTGTATTTTAGTATATATTTTTATTCAAATTTTCGTAATTTTATGTGAATTTTGTATATTTATTTTCCTACAAATATACGTTCTTTTATCGGAATTTTGTTTATTTATTTTGATACGAATTTTCATTATTTTAGGTGTATTTGATATATATATTTTTATACTTATTTACATAATTTTATATGTATTTTGAATATATATTTTCATAGAAATTTACTCTATTTTTTGTGTATTCGTATATATATTTTGATACAAATTTACATTATTTATGTGTATTTCGCATATCTATTTCAATACAAATTTTCTTTATTGTATGTGCCTTTTGTATATTTATTTTGATGCAAATTTAATTATTTTATGTGTATTTTTGTATATATATTTTAAACAAATATGCGTTATTATATGGGTATTTTGCATCTTTATTTTCATACAAATTTACATTATTTTATTGATTGTCTGTTTATTTATTTTGATACGATTTTACGTTATTCTGTGTATTTTGTATATATATTTTTAGACATATTTACATTATTTAATGTATATTTTGTACATATATTTTATGGAAATTTACGTTATCTTATGTGTATTTGTTTATATATTTTCATACAAATTTACATTATTTTATGTGTATTTTGTATATGTATTTCAATAAAAATTTGCCTAATTTCATTTGTATTTTGCATATCTATTTTCAAACAAATTTAAATTATTTTTGTGTATTTTTGTATTATTTTTATACAATTTTTTTTTTTGTATATTGTATATATATTTTCCTACACAGATACATTCTTTCAGAGGAAATTTTGTTTATTTATTTTGATACGAATTTACATTATTTTATGTGCATTTTTTATATATATTTTTCTATGTATTTACATTATTTTATGTGTATTTTGAATATATATTTTCATAAAAATTTACGTAATTTTATTGTGTGTATTCGTATATATTTTGATAAAAATTTTCATTATTTTATGTGTTTTTTGCATATCTATTTCAATAAAAATCTACCTTATTGTATGTGTATTTTGTATATTTATTTTAATACAAATTTAATTATTTTATGTGTATTTTTGTATATATTTTTTTATATATGAGATATTTTATGGGTATTTTGCATCTTTAATTTTATAAATTTTTACATTACGTACATATCTTTTATACGTATTTACATTATTTAATGTGTATTTTGTTTATATATTTTTATACAAATTTACGTTATTATATGTGTATTTGAATATATATTTTGATACAAATTTACACTATTTTATGTATTTTCTATATTTATTTCAATTCAAATTTAGCTTATTTTATGTGTCTTTTGTATATCTATTTTCATACAAATTTAATTATTTTTGTTTATTTTTGTATTAAGTTTTATACAATTTTACGTTAATTTATGTGTATTTTGTATATTTATATTTATACAAGTAAACATTCTTTTATTGGCATTTAGTTTATTTATTTTGATAGAATTTACATTATTTTATGTGTATTTTGTATACATTTTCTTATACGTATTTACTTCATTTTATGTGTATTTTGTATATATATTCTATAGAAATCTACGTTATTTTATGTGTATTCGTATGTATATTTTGAAACAAATTTACATTGTTTTATATGTATTTTGCATATCTATTTGAATACAAATTTTCCTTATTGTATGTGCATTTTGTATATTTATTGTAATACAAATTTAAATATTTTATGTGCATTTTGGTATATATATTTACATAAAAATTGCGTTGTTTTATGGGTATTTTGCATCTTTATTTTCATACAAATTTACATTATTTTATTAATATTCTGTGTATTTATTTTGATACTATTTTACATTATTCTATTTGAGTTTTGTATATATTTTTTTATACATATTTACATTATTTAATGTGTATTTTCTATATATTTCATACAAATTTTCGTTATTTTAAGTGTATTTGTTTATATATTTTTATTCAAATTTATATTATTTTATGTGTATTTTGTATATGTATTTCAATAGAAATTTACCTAATTTCATTTGTATTTTGTATATATATTTTATACAAATTTAAATTATTTTTTGTGTATTTTTGTATAGAGTTTTATTCAAATTTACAATATTTTATGTGTATTTTGTATATCTATTTTCATACAAATACACATTCTTTTATTGATATTTTGTTTATTTATTTTGATGCGAATTTACATAATTTAATGTGTATTGTGTATATATATTTTTATACGTATTTACGTCATTTCATGTGTATTTTGTATATATATTTCTATAGAAATATACGTTATTTTATATGTATTCGTATATATATTTTGAAACAAATATACATTGTTTTATGTGCATTTTGCATATTTTTTCAATACAAATTTACCTTATTGTACGTGCATTTTGTATATTAACTTTAATACAAATTTAGCTATTCTATGTGTATTTTTGTATATGTATTTTTATAAAAATGTGCTTTATTTTATGGGTATTTTGCATCTTTATTTTCATACAAAATTACATTATTTTATTGATATTCTGTGTATTTATTTTGATACGATTTTACATTATTCTATGTATATTTTGTATATCTATTTTATACCAATGTACGTTATTTTATGTGAATTTGTTTTCATTTCATACAAATTTACATTATTTTATGTGAATTTTGTACATGTATTTAAATACAAATTTAACTAATTATATGTGTATTTTGTATATCTATTTTCATACAAATTGAAATTAATTTTGTTTATTTTTGTATATATTTTTATTCAAATTTTCGTAATTTTATGTGTATTTTGTATATTTATTTTCCGACAAATATACGTTCTTTTATCGGAATTTTATTTACTTATTTTGATACGAATTTTCATTTTTTTTAGGTGTATTTGATATATATATTTTTATACTTATTTACATAATTTTATATGTATTTTGAATATATATTTTCATAGAAATTTACTCTATATGTATATGTATAGAAAATACACATGAAATAATCTAAATTCGTATCGAAATAAATGAACAAAATACTGATAAAATAATGTAATTTTGAATGAAAATATATATAGAAAATACACATAAAATAACGTAAATACAAATAAATATATACACATAAAATGATTTGAATTTGAATGAAAATAGATATAAAAATAAACCTAAAATAAGGCAAATTTATAATGAAATATATATACAAAATACACATAAAATAACGTAGATTTCTATAGAAATATATATACAAAATACACATGAAATGTTGTAAATACGTATAAAAATATATATACAAGATACACATTAAATAATGTAAATTCGTGTCAAAATAAATAATTAAAATATCAATAAAAGAATGTGTATTTGTATGAAAATACATACACAAAATACACATAAAATAACGTAAATTTGTATAAAACTATATATAAAAATACACAAACATAAGTTAAATATGTATGAAAATAAATATACAAAATACACATAAAATTAGATAAATTTGTAAAGAAATACATATACAAAATACACATAAAATAATGTAAATTTGAATGAAAATATATAAACAAATACACTTAAATTAACATAAATTTGTATAAAATATATAAAAAATACTCATTAAATAATGTAAATATGTATAAAAAATATATATACAAAACACAAATAGAATAATGTAAAATCGTATTAAAATAAATACACAGAATGTAAATAAAATAATGTAAATTTGTATGAAAATAAAGATGCAAAATACCCATAAAATAACGCATTTTTTTTATAAATATACAAAATACACATGAAAGGATGTAAATATGTATAAAAATATATATACAAAATACACATTAAATAATGTAAATTCACGTCAAAATAAATAAACAAAATGTCAATAAAAGAATGTGTATTTTTATGAAAATAAATATACAAAATACACATAAGATAACATAAATTTGTATAAAACTATATACAAAAATACACAAAAATAATTTAAATTTGTATGAAAATAAATATACAAAATACACATAAAATTAGGTAAATTTTTATTGAAATTTATATACAAAATACACATAAAATACTGTAAATTTGAATGAAAATACATAAACAAATACACTTAAAATAACGTAAATACAAAATACACATTAAGTAATGTAAATACGTATAAAAAATATGTACAAAATACACATATAATCATTTAATTCGTATCAAACTAAATAAACAAAATATCAATAAAATAATGTAAATTTTTATGAGAAAACATATACAAATACTTATAAAATAACGCTAATTTCTATAAAAATATATGTCCAAAAATGAGCGTAAAATAAAGTAACTATGTATAAAAATATATATACAAAACACACATTAAATAATGTAAATGCGTACATATAATAACCTAAATTTGTATAAAACTATATACAAAAATACACAAAAAAAATTAAATTTGTATGAAAAGAAATATAGAAAATACACATAAAATTAGGTTAATTTGTATTGAAATACATATACAAAATACACATAAAATAATGTAAATTTGAAAGAAAATATATAAACAAATACACATATAATAACGTAAATTTGTATGAAATATATATACAAAATACACATTAAACAATGTAAATATGTATAAAAAAATATATACAAAACACAAATAGAATAATGTAAAATCGTATCAAAATTTTCGTTATTATATGTATTTTTATAAATATTTTGATACAAATCTACATTATTTTATGTATTTTGTATATACATTTCAATTCAAATTTAGCTTATTTTATCTGTATTTGTATATCTATTTTCATACGAATTTAATTACTTCTGTGTATTTTTGTATATAGTTTTATATAAATTTACGTTATTTTATGTGTATTTTGTATATTTATATTTATACAAATACACATTCTTTTATTGGTATTTTGTTTATTTATTTTGATACGAATTTACATTATTTTATGTGTTTTTTGTATACATTTTTTTATACGTATTTACTTCATTTTATGTGTATTTTGTATATATATTTTTATAGAAATCTACGTTATTTTATGTGTATTCGTATATATATTTTGAAACAAATTTACATTGTTTTATATGTATTTTGCATATCTATTTCAATACAAATTTACCTTATTGTATGTGTTTTTTGTATATTTATTTTAATACAAATTTAATTTTTTGATGTGTATTTTGGTATATATATTTTATAAATAAAAAAATGCGTTATTTTATGGGTATTTTGCTTCTTTATTTTCATACAAATTTACATTATTTTATTAATATTCTGTGTATTTATTTTGATACGATTTTACATTATTCTATTTGTGATTTGTACATATTTTTTATAGAAATTTACGTTATTTTAAGTGTATTTGTTTATGTATTTTCATTCAAATTTACATTATTTTATGTGTATTTTGTGTATGTATTTCAATACAAATTTACCTAATTTTATGTGTATTTTGTATATTTATTTTCATACAAATTTAAAATATTTTTGTGTATTTTTGTATATAGTTTGATACAAATTTAGGTTATTTTATGTGTATTTTGTATATCTATTTTCATACAAATACACATTCTTTTATTGATATTTTGTTTATTTATTTTGACGCGAATTTTATGTGAATTTGTTTTCATTTCATACATATTTACATTATTTTATGTGTATTTTGTGCATGTATTTAAATACAAATTTAACTAATTATATGTGTATTTTGTATATCTATTTTCACAAAATTGAAATTTATTTTTTGTTTTTGTATATATTTTTATTCAAATTTTCGTAATCTTATAAAATATATATATAATACATAAAATATTTAAATTTGCATTGAAATAAATATGCAAAATACATATAAACAAATGTAAATTTGTTTCAATATATATACGAATACAAATAAAAAAACTTAGATTTCTATAAAAATATATATACAAAATACACTTTACACATTTTTTTATACGTATTTACTTAATATTGTGTATTTTGTATATGTATTTTTTTTAGAAATCTACGTTATTTAATGTGTATTCGTATATATATTTTGAAACAAATTTACATTATTTTATATGTATTTTGCATATCTATTTCAATACAAATTTACCTTATTGTATGTGCATTTTGTATATTTATTTTAATACAAATTCAAATATTTTATGTGTATTTTGGTATCAATAATTTTATAAAAAATGCGTTATTTTATAGGTATTTTGCATCTTAATTTTCATACAAATTTACATTATTTTATTAATATTCTGTGTATATATTTTGATACGATTTTACATTATACTATTTGTGTTTTGTATATATTTTTTTATACATATTTACATTATTTAATGTGTATTTTGAATATATATTTCATACAAATTTAAGTTATTATATGTGTATTTGTTTATATATTTTCTTTCAAATTTACATTATTTTATATGTATTTTGTATATGTATTTCAATACAAATTAACCTAATTTTATGTGTATTTTCTATTATTTTCTTTTCATACAAATTTAAATTATTTTTGTGTATTTTTGTATATATTTTTATACAAATTTAGGTTATTTTATGTACGCATTTACATTATTTAATGTGTGTTTTGTATATATTTTTATCCAAAGTTACTTTATTTTACGTTCATTTTTGGACATATATTTTTATGGAAATTAGCGTTATTTTATATGTATTTGTATATATTTTCTCATACAAATTTACATTATTTTATTGATATTTTGTTTATTTAGTTTGATACGAATTACATGATTATATGTGTATATTGTACATATTTTTTATACGTATTTACATTACTTAATGTGTATTTTGTTTATATATTTTTAAACAAATTTACGTTATTATATGTATTTTTATAAATATTTTCATACAAATTTACATTATTTTATGTATTTTGTATATACATTTCAATTCAAATTTAGCTTATTTTATCTGTATTTTGTATATCTATTTTCATACGAATTTAATAACTTCTCTGTATTTTTGTATATAGTTTTATACAAATTTACGTTATTTTATGTGTATTTTGTATATTTATATTTATACAAATACACATTCTTTTATTGGTATTTTGTTTATTTATTTTGAAACGAATTTACATTATTTTATGTGTATTTTGTATACATTTTCTTATACGTATTTACTTCATTTTATGTGTATTTTGTATATATATTTTTATACAAATCTACGTTATTTTATGTGTATTCGTAAATATATTTTGAAACAAATTTACATTGTTTTATATGTATTTTGCATATCTATTTCAATACAGATTTACCTTATTGTATGTGTATTTTGTATATTTATTTTAATACAAATAAATTTTTTTATGTGTATTTTTGTATATATATTTAAAAAATAAATGCGTTATTTTATGGGTATTTTGCTTCTTTATTTTCATACAAATTTACATTATTTTATTAATATTCTGTGTATTTATTTTGATACGATTTTACATTATTCTATTTGTGTTTTGTATATATTTTTTTTATACAAATTTACGTTATTTTAAGTGTATTTGTTTATGTATTTTCATTCAAATTTACAGTATTTTATGTGTATTTCAATACAAATTTACCTAATTTTATGTGTATTTTGTATATTTATTTTCATACAAATTTAAATTATTTTTGTGCATTTATGTATATAGTTTTATACAAATTTATGTTATCTTATGTGTATTTTGTATATTTATTTTCATACAAATACACATTCTTTTATTGACATTTTGTTTATTTATTTTGACGCGAGTTTAAATTATTTAATGTGTATTTTGTATATATATTTTTATACGTATTTACATCCTTTCATGTGTATTTATTATATTTATAAAAAAATGCGTTATTTTATGGGTATTTTGCATCTTTATTTTCATACAAATTTACATTATTTTATTTACATTCTGTGTATTTATTTTAATACGATTTTACATTATTCTATTTGTGTTTTGTATATATATTTTTTATACATATTTACATTATTTAATGAGTATTTTTTATATATATTTTATACAAATTTATGTTAATTTAAGTGTATTTGTTTATATATTTTCATTCAAATTTACATTATTTTGTGTATTTTGTATATATTTTTTACAAATTTACTTAATTTTATGTGTATTTTGTATATTTATTTTCATACAAATTTAACTTATTTTTGTGTTTTTTTATATATAGTTTTATACAAATTTACGTTATTTTATGTGTATTTTGTATATGTATTTTCATACAAATACACATTCTTTTATTGATATTTTAATTATTTATTTTGACACAAATTTACATTATTTAATGTGTATTTTGCATATATATTTTTTACGTATTTACAACATTTCATGTATATTTTGTATATATATTTCTATAGAAATCTACATATATATTATGTGTATTTTGGTATATATATTTTTATAAGAAATGCGTTATTTTATGGGTATTTTGCTATTAGTATTTAGTATTAGTATTTTGCATTATTTTATTAATATTCTGTGTTTTTATTTTGATACGATTTTACATTATTCTATTTGTGTTTTGTACATATTTTTTTTATACAAATTTACGTTATTTTAAGTGTATTTGTTTATGTATTTTCATTCAAATTTACATTATTTTATGTGTATTTTGTGTATGTATTTCAATACAAATTTACCTAATTTTATGTGTATTTTGTATATTTATTTTCATACAAATTTAAAATATTGTTGTATATTTTTGTATATAGTTTGATTCAAATTTAGGTTATTTTATATGTATTTTGTATATCTATTTTCATACAAATACACATTCTTTTATTGATATTTTTTTTATTTATTTTGACGCGAATTTTATGTGAATTTGTTTTCATTTCACTCAAATTTACATTATTTTATGTGTATTTTGTACATGTATTTAAATACAAATTTAACTAATTATATGTGTATTTTGTATATCTATTTTCATACAAATTGAAATATATTTTTTTGTTTTTTTGTATATATTTTTATTCAAATTTTCGTAATCTTATAAAAATATATATACCAAAAAACACATAAAATATTTAAATTTGCATTGAAATAAATATACAAAATGCACATACAATAAGGTAAATTTGTATTAAAAGAGATATGCAAAAATACATATAAAACATTGTAAATTTGTTTCAAAATATATATACTAATACAAATAAAAAAACGTAGATTTCTATAAAAATATATATACAAAATACACATAAAATTAAGTAAATACGTATAAAAAAATGTATACAAAATACACATAAAATAATGTAAATTCGATTTAAAATAAATAAACAAAATACCAATAAAAGAATGTGTATTTGGATAAATATAAATATAGAAAATACACATTCAAAATAAACATAAAATAAGGTAGATTTGTAAAAAAATATATGTACAAAATACACATAAAATAATGTAAATTTATATAAAAATATATATACAAATACACATAAAATACCATGAATTTGTATAAAAATATATATTCAAAATAAATATTAAATAATGTAAAAGCGTATAAAAATATATATACAAAGTACATATAAAATAATGTAAATTCGTATCAATATAAATCAACAAAACACCAATAAAATAATATATATTTGAATGAAAATAAATTTACAAAATACACATAACATAACTAAAATTTGTATTAAAATATATACAAAAATACATAGAAGTAATTTGAGTTTGTATGAAAATAGATATACAAAATACATATAAAACTAGGTAAATTTCTTTTGAAATGTATATACAAAATACCCATAAAATATTGTAAATTTGTGTCAAAATATATAAACAAATACACATAAAATAACGTAAATTTGTATAATACACATAGAATAATGTCAATTCGTATCAAAATGAATGAGCAGAATATCAAAGAAATAATGTAAATTTGTATGAAAATAAAGATGCAAAATACCCAAAAAATAAAGCATATGTTTATAAAAATACAGATACAAAAATACACATTCGAATAATTAAATTTGTATTAAAATTAATATACAAAATGCGTATATAATAAGGTAAATTTGTGTTGAAAAAATATGCAACATACACGTTTACTCATACAAATTTATATTATTTTATTGGTATTTTGTTTATTTATTTTGATACGAATTACATGATTATATGTGTATTTTGTACATATTTTTTATACGTATTTACATTATTTAATGTGTATTTTGTTTATATATTTTCATACAAATTTACGTTATTATATGTGTATTTGTATAAATATTTTGATACAAATTTACTTTATTTCATGTATTTTGTATATATATTTCAATTCAAATTTAGCTTATTTTGTGTGTATTTTGTATATATTTTCATACAAATTTAATTACTTCTGTGTATTTTTGTATATAGTTTTATATAAATTTACGTTATTTTATGTGTATTTTGTATATTTATATTTATACAAATACACATTCTTTTATTGGTATTTTGTTTATTTATTTTGATACGAATTTACATTATTTTATGTGTATTTTGTATACATTTTTTTATACGTATTTACTTCATTTTATGTGTATTTTGTATATATATTTTATAGAAATCTACGTTATTTTATGTGTATTCGTATATATATTTTGAAACAAATTTACATTGTTTTATATGTATTTTGCATATCTATTTCAATACAAATTTACCTTTTATTCTATGTGTTTTTTGTATATTTATTTTAATACAAATTTAATTTTTTGATGTGTATTTTGGTATATATTTTTATAAAAAAAGCGTTATTTTATGGGTATTTTGCTTCTTTATTTTCATACAAGTTTACATTATTTTATTAATATTCTGTGTATTTATTTTGATACGATTTTACATTATTCTATTTGTGTT
Source organism: Eriocheir sinensis (assembly GCF_024679095.1). Taxonomy (NCBI): domain Eukaryota; kingdom Metazoa; phylum Arthropoda; class Malacostraca; order Decapoda; family Varunidae; genus Eriocheir; species Eriocheir sinensis. The sequence continues at coordinate 4,710,350 of NC_066557.1, forward strand.
TTGTACATATTTTTTTATACAAATTTACGTTATTTTAAGTGTATTTCTTTATGTATTTTCATTCAAATTTACATTATTTTATGTGTATTTTGTGTATGTATTTCAATACAAATTTACCTAATTTTATGTGTATTTTGTATATTTATTTTCATACAAATTTAAAATATTTTTGTGTATTTTTGTATATAGTTTGATACAAATTTAGGTTATTTTATGTGTATTTTGTATATCTATTTTCATACAAATACACATTCTTTTATTGATATTTTGTTTATTTATTTTGACGCGAATTTACATTATTTAATGTGTATTTTGTATATATATTTTTATACGTATTTACATCATTTCATGTGTATTTTGTATAGTTTTAAACAAATTTATATTATTTAATGTGTATTTTGTATATACATATTTATACAAATACACTTTTTTATTGGTATTTTGTTTATTTATTTTGATACTAATTTACATTATTTTATGTGTATTTTGTATACATTTTTTATACGTATTTACTTAATTTTATGTGTATTTTGTATACATATTTTTATAGAAATCTACCTTATTTCATGTTTATTCGTATATATATTTTGAAACAAATTTACATTGTTTATATGTTTTTTGCATATCTATTTTTGTGTATTCTGTATTTATTTTTGTTATACATAGAATAATGTAAAATCGTATCAAAATAGGTTCACAGAATATCAATAAAATAATTTAAATTTGTATGAAAATAAAGATGCAAAATACCCATAAGATAAAGCATTTTTTTTAAACATATACAAAAATACACATAGAATGACTAAATTTGTATTAAAATTAATATACAAAATTCACACATACAAAAAGGTATATTTGTATTGAAAAAAAAAAAAAACGCAAAATACAAATAAAACAGTGTAAATTTGTTTCAAAATATATATACGAATACACATAAAATAACGTAGATTTCTATAGAAATATATATACAAAATACACATGAAATTATGTATAAATATATATATATATATATATATATATATATATATATATATATATATATATATATATATAAAATACATATTAGTAATGTAAATTCGTGACAAAATAAATAAACAAAATATCATGAAAAGAATGTGTATTTGTATGAAAATAAATAATAGATAATAAATTTGTATGTAATATATATGCAAGATACACATTAAATAATGTAAATATGTATAAAAAAAATATATACAAAAAAGAAATAGAATAATGTAAAATCGTATCAAAATAAATACACCGAATATTAATAAAATAATGTAAATTTGTATGAAAATAAAGATGCAAAATTCCCATCAAATAGCGCATTTCTTATAAAAATATATATACCAAAATACACATAAAATATTTAAATTTGTATTGAAATAAATATACAAAATGCACATACAATAAGGTAAACTTCTGTTGAAAGAGATATGCAAAAATACATATAAAACAATGTAAATTTGTTTCAAAATATATATACGAATACACATAAAATAACGTAGATTTCTATAAAAATATATATACAAAATTCACATAAAATTAGGTAAATACGTATAAAAAGAATGTAAACAAAATACACATAAAATAATATAAATTATTTTAATACAAAATCAAATATTTTATGTTTTTTCGTATATATATTTTTAAAATAAATGCGTTATTTTATGGGTATTTTGCATCTTAATTTTCATACAAATTTACATTATTTTATTAATATTTTCTGTATTTATTTTCATACGATTTTACATTATTTTATTTGTGTTTTGTATATATTTTTTTTATACATATTTACATTATTTAATGTGTTTTTTGTATATATATTTGATACAAATTTACGTTATTTTAAGTCTATATGTTTATATATTTTCATTCAAATTTACATTATTTTATGTGTATTTTGTATATGTATTTCAATACAAATTTACCTAATTTATATGTTTTTTGTATATTTATTTTCATACAAGTTTAAATTATTTTTGTGTATTTTTGTTTATAGTTTTATACAAATTTAGGTTATTTTATGTGTATTTTGTATATCTATTTTCATACAAATACACATTCTTTTCATGATATTTTGTTTATTTATTTTGACACGAATTAACATTATTTAATGTGTATTTTGTATATATATTTTTATACGTATTTACATTATTTCAAGTGTATTTTGTATATATATTTCTATAGAAATCTGCGTTATTTTATGTGTATTCGTATATATATTTTGAAACAAATTTACATTGTTTTATGTGTATTTTGCATATTTTTCAATACAAATTTACCTTATTGTATGTGCATTTTGTATATTAATTTTAATACAAATTTGATTAATCTATGTGTATTTTTGTATATGTATTTTTAAAAAAATATGCTTTATTTTATGGGTATTTTGCATCTTTATTTTCATACAAATTTACATTATTTTATTGATATTCTGTGTATTTATTTTAATATGATTTTACATTATTCTATGTGTATTTTGTATATATATTTTATATAAAATGTATTTGTTTTCATTTCATACAAATCTACATTATTTTATGTATTTTTTGTACATGTATACACATAAAATATTTAAATTTGTATTGAAATAAATATACAAAATGCACATACAATAAGGTAAACTTCTATTGAAAGATATATGCAAAAATACATATAAAACAATGTAAATTTGTTTCAAAATATATATACGAATACACATAAAATAACGTAGATTTATATAAAAATATATATACAAAATACACATAAAATTAGGCAAATACGTATAAAAAAATGTAAACAAAATACACATAAAATAATGTAAACTCGAAACAAAATAAATAAACAAAATACCAATAAAAGAATGTGTATTTGTATAAATATAAATGTACAAAATACACATACAAAATAAACATAAAATAAGGTAAATTTGTAATGAAATATATGTACAAAATACACATAAAATAATGTAAATTTATATGAAAATATATATACAAATACACATAAAATACCATGAATTTGTATAAGATTATATATTCAAAATAAATATTAAAAAATGTAAATGCGTATAAAAATATATATACAAAGTACATATAAAATAATGTAAATTCGTATCAATATAAATCAACAAAATACCAATAAAATGATATATATTTGAATGAAAATAGATTTACAAAATACACATAACATAACTAAATTTTGTATTGAAATATATACAAAAATACATAAAAATAATATGACTTTGTATGAAAATAGATATTCAAAATACATATAAAACTAGGTAAATTTCTTTTGAAATATATATACAAAATACCCATAAAATATTGTAAATTTGTGTCAAAATATATAAACAAATACACATAAAATAACGTAAATATGTATCAAATATATATACAAAAAACACATTAAATAATGTAAATATGTATAAAAAAAATATATATAAAACATAAATAAAATAATGTAAAATCGTATTAAAATAAATACAGAAAATATTAATAAAATAATGTAAATTTGTATGAAAATTAAGATGCAAAATACCCATAAAATAACACATTTTTTATAAAAATATATATACGAAAAAACACAAAATATTAGATTTTGTATTAAAAAAAATAGATATACATTCTTTTATTGGTATTTTGTTTATTTATTTTGTTTCGAATTTACATTATTTTATGTATTTATGCATTTTGTATATTTACTTCAATACAAATTTAAATATTTTATGTGTATTTTGGTATATATATTTTTATAAGAAATGCGCTATTTGATGGGAATTTTGCATCTTTATTTTCATACAAATTTACATTATTTTATTAATATTCGGTGTATTTATTTTGATACGATTTTACATTATTCTATTTGTTTTTTGATTATATTTTTTTTTATTTATTTACATTATTTAAATGTATCTTGCATATATATTACATACAAATTTATTATCTATTATTTATTTTCATACAAATACACATTCTTTTCATGATATTTTGTTTATATATTTTGTCACGAATTTACATTACTTAATATGTATTTTATATATATATATATATATATATATATATATATATATATATATATATATATATATATATATATATATATATATATATATATATATATATATATATATATATATATATTTTTTTTTTTTTTTTATATACGTATTTACATAATTTCATGTGTATTTTGTATATATATTTCTATAGAAATCTACGTTATTTTATGTGTATTCGTATATATATTTTGAAACAAATTTACACTGTTTTATTTGTATTTTGCTTTTTTTTCAATACAAATTTATCTTATTGTATGTGTGCATTTTGTATATTAATTTTAATACAAATTTAATTATTCTATGTGTATTTTTGTATATGTATTTTAAAAAAAAAATATGCTTTAGCTTATGGGTATTTTGCATCTTTATTTTCATACAAATTTAAATTATTTTATTGATATTCTGTGTACTTATTTTGATACGATTTTACATTATTCTATGTATAACAAAAATAAATACAGAATACACAAAAATAGATATGCAAAATACATATAAACAATGTAAATTTGTTTCAAAATATATATACGAATACACATGAAATAAGTAGATTTCTATAAAAATATATATACAAAATACACATAAAATTAAGTAAATACGTATAAAAAATGTATACAAAATACACATAAAATAATGTAAATTAATATCAAAATAAATAAACAAAATACCAATAAAAGAATGTGTATTTGTGTAAATATATATATACAAAATACACATTAAATAATATAAATTTGTTTAAAACTATACAAAATACACATGAAATGATATAAATACGTATAAAAATATATATACAAAATACACATTAAATAATGTAAATTCGCGTCAAAATAAATAAACAAAATATCAGTAAAAGAATGTGTATTTGTATGAAAATAGATATACAAAATACACATAAAATAACCTAAATATTTTAAATTTGTATGAAAATAAATATACAAAATACACATAAAATTAGGTAAATTTGTATTGAAATACATACACAAAATACACATAAAATAATGTAAATTTGAATGAAAATACATAAACAAATACACTTAAAATAACGTAAATTTGTATAAAAAATATATACAAAACACAAATAGAGTAATGTAAAATCGTATCAAAAAAAATACACAGAATATTAATAAAATAATGTAAATTTGTATGAAAATAAAGAAGCAAAACACCCATAAAATAAAGCATTTTTTTATTTATAAAAATATATATACCAAAATATACATAAAAAATAAATTTGTATTAAAATAAATATGTAAAAAACACATACAATATGGTAAATTTGAATTGAAATAGATTTGCAAAATACATATAAAACAATGTAAATTTGTTTCAAAATATATATATACGAATACACATAAAATAACGTAGATTTCTATATAAATATATATACAAAATACACATAAAATTAAGTAAATACGTATAAAAAATGTATACAAAATACACATAAAATAATGTAAATTCGTATCAAAATAAATAAACAAAATACCAATAAAAGAATGTGTATTTGTATGAATATAAATATACAAAATACACATAAAATAACGTAAATTTATATAAAACTATATACAAAAATACAGAAGTAATTAAATTTGTGAAAATATATACAAAATACACATGAAATAAGCTAAATTTGAATTGAAATATATATACAAAATACATGAAATAAAGTAAATTTGTATCAAAATATTTATACAAATACACATATAATAACGTAAATTTGTATGAAAATATATAAACAAAATACACATTAAATAATGTAAATACGTATAAAAAAATATGTACAAAATACACATATAATCATGTAATTCGTATCAAAATAAATAAACAAAATACCAATAAAATAATATAAATTTGTATGAGTAAACGTGTATGTTGCATATTTTTCAATACAAATTTACTTTATTATATACGCATTTTGTATATTAATTTTAATACAAATTTAATTATTCGATGTGTATTTTTGTATCTGTATTTTTATAAACATATGCTTTATTTTTTGGGTATTTTGCATCTTTATTTTCATACAAATTTACATTATTTTATTGATATTCTGCTCATTCATTTTGATACGAATTGACATTATTCTGTGTATTTTGTATATATTTTTCATACAAATTTACGTTATTTTATGTTTAAAAATATGTACAAAATACACATATAATCATGTAATTCGTATCAAAATAAATAAACAAAATACCAATAAAATAATATAAATTTGTATGAGTAAACGTGTATGTTGCATATTTTTTCAATACAAATTTACCTTATTATATACGCATTTTGTATATTAATTTTAATACAAACTTAATTATTCGATGTGTATTTTTGTATCTATATTTTTATAAACATATGCTTTATTTTTTGGGTATTTTGCATCTTTATTTTCATACAAATTTACATTATTTTATTGATATTCTGCTCATTCATTTTGATACGTATTGACATTATTCTATGTGTATTTTGTATATATTTTTCATACAAATTTACGTTATTTTATGTGTATTTGTTTATATATTTTGACACAAATTTACAATATTTTATGGGTATTTTGTATATACATTTCAAAAGAAATTTACCTAGTTTTATGTGTATTTTGTATATATATTTTCATACAAACTCAAATTATTTCTATGGATTTTTGTATATATTTTAATACAAATTTTAGTTATGTTATGTGTATTTTGTAAATTTATTTTCATTCAAATATATATTATTTTATTGGTGTTTTGTTGATTTATATTGATACGAATTTACATTATTTTATATGTACTTTGTATATATATTTTTATACGCTTTTACATTATTTAATATTTATTTTGAATATATATTTTTATACAAATTCATGGTATTTTATGTGTATTTGTATATATATTTTTATATAAATTTACATTATTTTATGTGTATTTTGTACATATATTTTTTTATAAATCTACCTTATTTAATGTTTATTTTGTATGTGTATTTTGTATATTTATATTTATCCAAATACACATTCTTTTATTAGTATTTTGTTTATTTATTTTAATTCGAATTTATATTATTTTATGTGTATTTTGTATACATTTTTTATTCGTATTTACATAATTTTATGTGTATTTTGTATATATATTTTATAGAAATCTACGTTTTTTTATTTGTATTCGTATATATATTTTGAAACAAATTTACATTGTTTTATATGTATATTTGCATATCTCTTTCAATACAAATTTACCTTATTGTAAGTGCATTTTGTATATTTATTTCAATGCAAATTTAAATATTTTATGTGTATTTTGGTATATATATTTTTATAAGATTACGAAAATTTGAATAAAAATATATACAAAAAAACAAAAAAATAAATTTCAATTTTGTATGAAAATAGATATACAAAATACACATATAATTAGTTAAATTTGTATTTAAATACATGCACAAAATACACATAAAATAATGTAAATTTGTATGAAATGAAAACAAATTGACATAAAATTCGCGTCAAAATAAATAAACAAAATATCAATAAAAGAATGTGTGTTTGTATGAAAATAGATATACAAAATACACATAAAATAACCTAAATTAGCATCATTTATTTTAAATTTGTATGAAAATAAATATACAAAATACACATAAAATTAGGTAAATTTGTATTGAAATACATACACAAAATACACATAAAATAATGTAAATTTGAATGAAAATACATAAACAAATACACTTAAAATAACGTAAATATGTATAAAAAAAATATGTACAAATCACAAATAGAATAATGTAAAATCGTATCAAAATAAATACACAGAATATTAATAAAATAATGTAAATTTGTATGAAAATAAGGAAGCAAAATACCCATAAAATAACGCATTTTTTTTATTTATAAAAATATATATACCAAAATACACATCAAAAAATTAAATTTGTATTAAAATAAATATACAAAAAACACATACAATAAGGTAAATTTGTATTGAAATAGATATGCAAAATACATATAAAACAATGTAAATTTGTTTCAAAATATATATACGAATACACATAAAATAACGTAGATTTCTATAAAAATATATATACAAAATACACATAAAATGAAGTAAATACGTATAAAAAAATGTATACAAAATACACATAAAATAATTTAAATTATTATAAAAATAAATAAAAAAAATAAAAATAAAATAATTTTTATTTTTATAAATATAAATATACAAAATACACATAAAATAACGTAAATTTATATAAAACTATATACAAAAATACACAGAAGTAATTAAATTTGTATGAAAATATATACAAAATACACACAAAATAAGCTAAATTTGAATTGAAATATATATACAAAATACATGAAATAAAGTAAATTTGTATCAAAATATTTATACCAATACACATATAATAACGTAAATTTGTATGAAAATATATAAACAAAATACACATTAAATAATGTAAATACGTATAAAAAATATGTACAAAATACACATATAATCATGTAATTCGTATCAAAATAAATAAACAAAATACCAATAAAATAATATAATTTTCTATGAGTAAACGTGTATGTTACATATTTTTTCAATACAAATTTACCTTATTATATACGCATTTTGTATATTAATTTTAATATATGTGTATTTGAATATATATTTTGATACAAATTTACATTATTTTATGTATTTTCTATATTTATTTCAATTCAAATTTAGCTTATTTTATGTGTCTTTTGTATATCTATTTTCATACAAATTTAGTTTTTTTTGTTTATTTTTGTATATAGTTTTACGTTATTTAATGTGTATTTTGTATATTTATATTTATACAAGTAAACATTCTTTTATTGGCATTTAGTTTATTTATTTTGATACGAGTTTACATTATTTTATGTGTATTTTGTATACATTTTCTTATACGTATTTACTTCATTTTATGTATTTTGTATATAAATTTTATAGAAATCTACGTTATTTTATGTGTATTCGTATATATATTTTGAAACAAATTTACATTGTTTTATGTGTATTTTGCATATCTATTTCAATACAAATTTACCTTATTGTATGTGCATTTTGTATATTTATTGTAATACAAATTTAAATATTTTATGTGTATTTTGTATACATTTTTTTATAAAAATGCGTTGTTTTATGGGTATTTTGCATCTTTATTTTCATACAAATTTACATTATTTTATTAATATTCTGTGTATTTATTTTGATACTATTTTACATTATTCTATTTGTGTTTTGTATATATTTTTTTTATACATATTTACATTATTTAATGTGTATTTTCTATATATATTTCATACAAATTTACGTTATTTTAAGTGTATTTGTTTATATATTTTCATTCAAATTTACATTATTTTATGTGAATTTTGTATATGTATTTCAATAGAAATTTAACTAGTTTTATGTGTATTTTGTATATATATTTTTATACAAATTTAAATTATTTTTGTGTATTTTTTTAAAAGAGTTTTATACAAATTTACACTATTTTATGTGTATTTTGTATATCTATTTTCATACAAATACACATTCTTTTATTGATATTTTGTTTATTTATTTTGATGCGAATTTACATTATTTAATGTGTATTGTGTATATATATTTTTATACGTATTTACGTTATTTCATGTGTATTTTTTTTTATATATATTTCTATAGAAATATACGTTATTTTATATGTATTCGTATATATATTTTGAAACAAATATACATTGTTTTATGTGCATTTTTTATATTTTTCTATACAAATTTCCTTATTGTACGTGCATTTTGTATATTAATTTTAATACAAATTTAATTAATCTTTGTGTATTCTTGTATATGTATTTTAAAAAATTGGCTTTTATTTTATGGGTATTTTGCATCTTTATTTTCATACAAAATTACATTATTTTATTGATATTCTGTGTATTTATTTTGATACGATTTTACATTATTCTATGTATATTTTGTATATCTATTTTATACAAATGTACGTTATTTTATGAATTTGTTTTCATTTCATAAATTAATTTATTTTATGTGTATTTTGTATGTATTTAAATACAAATTTAACTAATTATATGTGTATTTTGTATATCTATTTTCATACAAATTGAAATTTATTTTTTTGTTTTTTTGTATATATTTTTATTCAAATTTTCGTAATTTTATGTGTATTTTGTATATTTATTTTCCTACAAATATACGTTCTTTTATCGGAATTTTGTTTATTTATTTTGATACGAATTTTCATTTTTTTAGGTGTATTTGATATATATGTTTTATACTTATTTACATAATTTTATATGTATTTTGAATATATATTTTCATAGAAATTTACTCTATATGTATATACAAAAAAACACAAAAATAATTTAAATTTGTATGAAAATAAATATACAAAATACACATAAAATTAGGTAAATTTGTATTGAAATACATATACAAAATACACTTAAAATAATGTAAATTTGAATGAAATTATATAAACAAATACACTTAAAATGACGTTAATTTGTATAAATTATATTAAAAAAATACACATTAAATAATGAAAATATGTATAAAAAAATATATACAAAACACAAATATTATAATATAAAATCGTATCAAAATATATACACAGAATATTAATAAAATAATGTACATTTGTATGAAAACTAAGATGCAAAATACCTATAAAATAACGCATTTTTTATAAAATTATATATACCAAAATACACATAAAATATTGAATTTATTAAAATAAATATATAAATGCACATACAATAATGTAAATTTGTATTGAAATAGATATGCAAAAACATAAAACAATGTAAATTTGTTTCAAAATATATATACGAATACACATAAACAACGTAGATTTCTATAAATATATATATACAAAATACAAATAAAATTAAGTAAATACGAATCAAAAATGTAGAAAATACACATAAAATAATGTAAATTCGTATAAATATAAATAAACAAAATACCAATAATAGAATGTGTATTTGTATAAATATAAATATACAAAATGCACATAAAATAACGTAAATTTGTATAAAACTATATACAAAAATACACAGAAGTAATTAAATTTGCATGAAAATAGATATACAAAATACACCCAAATAAGCTAAATTTGAATTGAAATATATATACAAAATACATAAATAAAGTAAATTGTTTCAAAATATTTTAACAAATACACATATAATAACGTAAATTTCTAAAAATTTATAAAAAAAATAATAATTAAGTAATGTTAATTCGTATAAAATTTATTTAAAATATACACCAATATTCAAGTAATTATTATCAAAATAAATAAACAAAATCTAATTAAATAATGTAAATTTGTATGAGAAAACATATACAAAATACATAAAATAACGTTTTAAGTTTCTATAAAATATATGTGTATTTTACATAAAATTAGTTTGTATAAAAATATATATACAAAACACTCATTAAATTATGTAAATGTGTATAAATATATGTATACAAAATACCTATGAAATAATCTAAATTCGCATCGAATTAAATTAATAAAATATCAATAAAATAATGTAATTTTGGATGAAAATATATATAGAAAATACATATAAAATAACCTAAATACAAATAGAAATATACACATAAAATAATTTGAAATTGAATGAAATAAATATACAAAATAAACATAAAATAAGGTAAATTTGTAATAATATATTAGTACAAATAAAACATAAAATAATGTAAATATGTATGCAAATATATATAGAAATACATATAAAATATCATGAATTTGTATAAAATGTCTCAAAATATATACGAATACACACAATAAAATAATGTAAATTTTTATAAAAATGTATATATAAAATACACATAAAATAGTTTAAATATGTAGAAAATATATATACAAAATACTCAAAAAATAATGTAAATTCGTATCAAAATAAATAAACAAAACTCCAATAAAAGATTGTATATTTCTAGGAAAATATATATAAACAAAATACAAATAAAATAACTAGAATTTGTATAAAAATATATACAAAAATACACAAAAATAATTTAAATTTGTTTGAAAATACATATGCAAAATACATAAAAGTTAGGGCAAATTTGTATCAAAATACATATATAAAACTCACATAAAATAATGTAAATTTGTATGAAAATATATAAACAAATACATATAAAATCACGTAAATTTGATAATATGTATATACAAAATATACATTAAATATTTTATATATGTATAAAATATATTATATTATATATATTTTATTGATATTTGCGTTATTTATGTATTTTGTATATGTTTTCTCATAGAAATTTACATTATTTTATTGGTATTTTGTCTATTTTTTTTTATACGTATTACATGATTATTTGTGTATTTTTTACATTTTTTTATACGTATTTACATTATTTAATGTGTATTTTGTTTATATATTTTTATTCAAATTTACGTTATTATATGTGTATTTGTATAGGTATTTTGATACAAATTTACATTATTTTATGTATTTTGTATATATATTTCAATTCAAATTTACCTTATTTTATGTGTATTTTGTATATCTATTTATTTTAATACAAAATCAAATATTTTATGTTTTTTTGTATATATATTTTTATAAAAAATGCGTTATGTTATGGGTATTTTGCATCTTAATTTTCATACAAATTTACATTATTTTATTAATATTTCTGTATTTATTTTGATACGATTTTACATTATTTTATTTGTGTTTTGTATATATTTTTTTATACATATTTACATTATTTAATGTGTTTTTTGTATATATATTTGATACAAATTTACGTTATTTTAAGTCTATATGTTTATATATTTTCATTCAAATTTACATTATTTTATGTGTATTTTGTATATGTATTTCAATACAAATTTACCTAATTTTATGTTTTTTGTATATTTATTTTCATACAAGTTTAAATTATTTTTGTCTATTTTTGTATATAGTTATATACAAATTTACGTTATTTTATGTGTATTTTGTATATCTATTTTCATACAAATACACATTCTTTCATGATATTTTTTTATTTATTTTGACACGAATTAACATTATTTAATGTGCATTTTGTATATATTTTAAACGTATTTATATTATTTCAAGTGTATTTTGTATATATATTTCTAAAGAAATCTGCGTTATTTTATGTGTATTCGTATATATATTTTGAAACAAATTTACATATTTTTATGTGTATTTATATTTTTTCAATACAAATTTACATTATTGTATGTGCATTTTGTATAATAATTTTAATACAAATTTGATTAATCTATGTGTATTTTGTGTATGTATTTTGTAAAAATATGCTTTTTTAAGTATTTTGCATCTTTATTTTCATACAAATTTACATTATTTTATTGATATTCTGTGTATTTTTTGGTATGATTTACATTATTCTATGTGTATTTTGTATATATATTTTATATAAAATGTATTTGTTTTCATTTCATACAAATCTACATTATTTTATGTGTATTCGTATATATATTTTGAAACAAATTTAACTAGTTATATGTGTATTTGTATATCTATTTTGTATGTATATTTTTATAGAAATTTACTCTATTTTATGAGTATTCGTATATATATTTTGATACAAATTTACATTATTGATGTGTATTTTGCATATCTATTTCAATACAAATTTTCTTTATTGTACGTGCATTTTGTATATTTATTTTAATACAAATTTAATTATTTTATATATATATTTTTATGCAAATATGCGTTATTATATGGATATTTTGCATCTTTATTTTCATACAAATTTACATTATTTTATTGATATTCTCTTTATTTATTTTGATACGATTTAACATTATTCTATGTATTTTGTATATTTTTATACATATTTACATTATTTAAGGTTTATTTGTATATATATTTTATCCAAATTTACATTATTTTATGTGTATTTGTTTATATATTTTATACAAATTTACATTATTTTATGTGTATTTTGTATATACATTTTCATAAAAAATTACGTTATTTTATTGTGTGTATTCGTATATATTTTGATACAAATTTTATACAAATTGTGTTATTTAATGTGTATTTGTATATATATTTTCATACAAATTTATATTATTTTATGAGTATTTTTCATATATTTCATACAAATTTACCTTTATTTTATATTTATTTTGTATATTTATTTCATTCAATTTTAATTATTTTATGTGTATATTTGTATTTGTATTTAGGTTATTTTATGTGTATTTTGTATATATATTTTCATCCAAAAATTACATTATTATATTGGTATTTTCTTAATTTAATTGATAATGAATTTAGATTATTTCATAGGTATTTTGTATACATATTTTTATACTTTACATTATCTAATGTGTATTTTGTATATATATTTTATACAAATTTATTTTATGTTCATTTTGTGTATGTATTTTATAGAAATTTATATTGATCGTTATTTATGTGCATTTTGTATATTTATATTTATACAAATACACATTCTTTAATTGCTATATTGTTTATTTATATTATACTAATTTACATTATTTTATGTGTATTTTGTATACATTTTTATACGTATTTACTTAGTTTTATGGTTATTTTGTATGTATTTTATAGAAATCTACGTTATTTTATGTGTATTCACATATATATTTTGAAACAAATTTACATTATTTTATATGTATTTTGCATATCTATTTCAATACAAATTTACCTTATTGTATGTGCATTTTGTATATTTATTTCAATACAAATTCAAATATTTATGTGTATTTTGGTATCAATAATTTTATAAAAATGCATTATTTTATAGGTATTTTGCATGTTAATTTTCATACAAATTTACATTATTTTATTAATATTCTGTGTATATATTTTGATACGATTTTATATTATTCTATTTGTGTTTTGTATATATTTTTTTATACATATTTACATTATTTAATGTGTATTTTGAATATATATTTCAAACAAATTTACGTTATTATATGTGTATTTGTTTATATATTCTCTTTCAAATTTACATTATTTATATGTATTTGTATATATATTTAAATGCTAATTTTATGTGTATTTTGTATATTTCTTTTCATATAAATTTAATTATTTTGTGTATTTTTGTATATAGTTTTATACAAATTTGGAGAAGTTATTTTATGTACGCATTTACATTATTTAATGTGTGTTTTGTATATATATTTTATCCAAAGTTAATTTATTTTACGTTCATTTTGGACATATATTTTATAGAAATTAGCGTTATTTTATATGTATTTGTATATGTTTTCTTACAATTTACATTATTTATTTATATTTTGTTTATTTAGTTTGATACGAATTACATGATTATATGTGTATTTTGTATATTTATTTTATACAAATTTACATTACTTAATGTGTATTTTGTTTATATATTTCAAACAAATTTTCGTTATTTTATGTATTTTATATATATTTTTATACAAATATACTTTATTTTATCTGAAATTTGTTTATTGAATTTGAAACAAATTTACCTTATTTTATCTGTATTTTGTATATCTATTTACATACAAATTAAAATACTTCTGTGTATTTTTGTATATAGTTTTATATAAATTTACGTTATTTTATGTGAATTTTGTATATTTTATTTATACAATACACATTCTTTATTGGTATTTGTATATTTATTTGATACGAATTTACATTATTTTATGTGTATTTTGTATACATTTTTTTTATACGTATTTACTTCATTTTATGTGTATTTTGTATATATATATTTATAGAAATCTACGTTATTTTATGTGTACTCGTATATATATTTTGAAACAAATTTACATTGTTTTATATGTATTTTGCATATCTATTTCAATACAAATTTACCTTATTGTATGTGTTTTTTATATATTTATTTTAATTCAAATTTAATTTTTTTATGTGTATTTTGGTATATATATTTTTATAAATAAAAAAAAATGCGTTATTTTATGGGTATTTTGCCTCTTTATTTTCATACAAATATACATTATTTTATTAATATTCTGTGTATTTATTTTGATACGAATTTACATTATTCTATTTGTGTTTTGTATATATTTTTTTTATACAAATTTACGTTATTTTAAGTGTATTTGTCTATGTCTTTTCATTCAAATTTACATTATTTTATGTGTATTTTGTATATGTATTTCAATACAAATCTACCTAATTTTATGTGTATTTTGTATATTTATTTTCATACAAATTTAAAATATTTTTGTATATTTTAGTATATAGTTTGATACAAATTTAGGTTATTTTATGTGTATTTTGTAAATCTATTTTCATACAAATACACATTCTTTTATTGATATTTTGTTTATTTATTTTGACGCGAATTTACAGTATTTAATGTGTATTTTGTATATATTTTCATACGTATTTACATCATTTCATGTGTATTTTGTATACATATACAAATTTACGTTATTTTATGTGTATTTGTTTATATATTTTGGCACAAATTTACAATATTTTATGGGTATTTTGTATATACTTTTCAAAAGAAATTTACCTAGTTTTATGTGTATTTTGTATATCTATTTTCATACAAACTCAAATTATTTCTATGTATTTTTGTATATATTTTAATACAAATTTTAGTTATGTTATGTGTATTTTGTAAATTTATTTTCATTCAAATATACATTATTTTATTGGTGTTTTGTTGATTTATATTGATACAATTTAAATTATTTTATATGTACTTTGTATATATATTTTATACGCTTTTCCATTATTTAATATTTATTTTGAATATATATTTTTATACAAATTCATGGTATTTTATGTGTATTTGTATATATATTTTCATATAAATTTACATTATTTTATGTGTATTTTGTTCATATATTTTATTACAAATCTACCTTATTTATGTTTATTTTGTATGTGTATTTTGTATATTTATATTTATCCAAATACACATTCTTTTATTGGTATTTTGTTTATTTATTTTAATTCGAATTTACGTTCTTTTATCGGAATTTTATTTATTTATTTTGATACAATTTTCATTTTTTTAGGTGTATTTGATATATATATTTTTATACTTATTTACATAATTTTATATGTATTTTGAATATATATTTTCATAGAAATTTACCCTATATGTATATGTATAGAAAATACACATGAAATAATCTAAATTCGTATCGAAATAAATGAAGAAAATACCGATAAAATAATGTAATTTTGAATGAAAATATATATAGAAAATACACATCAAATAACGTAAATACAAATAAATATATACACATAAAATGATTTGAATTTGAATGAAAATAGATATAAAAATAAACTTAAAATAAGGCAAATTTATAATGAAATATATATACAAAATACACATAAAATAATGTAGATTTGTTTCAAAATATATATACGAATACACATAAAATAACGTAGATTTCTATAGAAATATATATACAAAATACACATGAAATGTTGTAAATACGTGTAAAAATATATATACAAAATACACATAAAATAATGTAAATTCATAAAAAATTAAATACACAAAATTCCAATAAAAGATTGTATTTTTGTAGGAAAATATATATACAAAAAACAAATAAAATAACTAAAATTTGTATAAAAATATATACAAAAATACACAAAAATAATTTAAATTTGTTTGAAGATAGATATGCAAAATATACATAAAGTTAGGCAAATTTGTATTGAAATACATATACAAAACTCACATAAAATAATGTAAATTTGCATGAAAATACATAAAAAAAATACATATAAAATAACGTAAATTTGGATAAAATATATACAAAATATACCTTAAATATTTTAAATATGTTTAAAAATATATTATATTATATATATTTTTATTGATATTTGCGTTATTTATGTGTATTTTGTATATGTTTTCTCATAGAAAATTACATAATTTTATTGGTATTTTGTCTATTTATTTTGATACGAATTACATGATTATTTGTGTATTTTTTACTTTTTTTTTACGTATTTACATTATTTAATGTGTATCTTGTTTATATATTTTTATACAAATTTACGTTATTATATGTGTATTTGTATAAGTATTTTGATACAAATTTACATTATTTTATGTGTTTTGTATATATATTTCAATTCAAATTTAGCTTATTTTATGAGTATTTTGTATATCTATTTATTTTAATACAAAATCAAATATTTTATGTTTTTTCGTATATATATTTTTATAAAAAATGCATTATTTTATGGGCATTTTGCATCTTAATTTTCATATAAATTTACATTATTTTATTAATATTTTCTGTATTTATTTTGATACGATTTTACTTTATTTTATTTGTGTTTTGTAGATATTTTTTATACATATTTACATTATTTAATGTGTTTTTTGTATATATATTTGATACAAATTTACGTTATTTTAAGTCTATATTTTTATATATTTTCATTCAAATTTACATTATTTTATGTGTATTTTGTAAATGTATTTCAATACAAATTTACCTAATTTTATATGTTTTTTGTATATTTATTTTCATACAAGTTTAAATTATTTTTGTGTATTTTTGTATATAGTTTTATACAAATTTAGGTTATTTTATGTGTATTTTGTATATCTATTTTCATACAAATACACATTCTTTTCATGATATTTTGTTTATTTATTTTGACAAGAATTAACATTATTTAATGTGTATTTTGTATATATATTTTTATACGTATTTACATTATTTTAAGTGTATTTTGTATATATATTTCTATAGAAATCTGCTTTATTTTATGTGTATTCGTATATATATTTTGAAACAAATTTAGATTGTTTTATGTGTATTTTGCATATTTTTTTTAATACAAATTTACCTTATTGTATGTGCATTTTGTGTATTAATTTTAATACAAATTTGATTAATCTATGTGTATTTTTGTATATGTATTTTTAAAAAAATATGCTTTATTTTAGTTTATTTTATGTATATTTTGTATATCTATTTTCATTCGTATCAAAATAAAGAAACAAAATAGCAATCCAATAATGTAAATTTGTATGAGAAAACATATACAAATACACATAAATTAACGCAAATTTCTAAAAAAATATATGTACAAAAATGCACATAAAATAAAGTAAATTTGCATAAAAATATATATACAAAACGCACATCAAATAAAATAAATGCGTACATAAAATAACCTAAATTTGTATAAAACTATATACAAAAATACACAAAAATATTTAAAATTTGTATGAAAAGAAATATACAAAATACACATAAAATTAGGTAAATTTGTATTGAAATACATATACAAAATACACATAGAATAATGTAAATTTGAATGAAAATATATAAACAAATACACTTAAAATAACGTAAATATGTATAAAATATATATGCAAGATACACATTAAATAATGTAAATGTAAATAAAAAATTTTTTACAAAAAAGAAATAGAATAATGTAAAATCCTATCAATATAAATACACAGAATATCAATAAAATAATGTAAATTTGTATGAAAAGAAAGATGCAAAATTCCCATAAAATAGCGCATTTTTTATAAAAATATATATACCAAAATACACATAAAATATTTAAATTTGTATTGAAATAAATATACAAAATGCATATACAGTAAGGTAAATATGTATTGAAAGAGATATTCAAAAATACATATAAAACAATGTAAATTTGTTTCAAAATATATATACGAATACACATAAAATAACGTAGATTTCTATAGAAATATATATACAAAATACACATGAAATTATGTAAATACGTATAAAAATATATATACAAAATACATATCTAGGTAAATTCGTGTCAAAATAAATAAACAAAATATCATGAAAAGAATGTGTATTTGTATGAAAATAAGTAATAGATAATAAATTTGTATGAAATATATATGCAAGATACACATTAAATAATGTAAATATGTATAAAAAATATATATACAAAAAACAAATAGAATAATGTGAAAGCGTATCAAAATAAATACACCGAATATTAATAAAATAATGTAAATTTGTATGAAAATAAAGATGCAAAAGTCCCATCAAATAGCGCATTTCTTATAAAAATATATATACCAAAATACACATAAAATATTTAAATTTGTATTGAAGTAAATATACAAAATGCACATACAATAAGGTAAACTTGTCTTGAAAGAGATATGCAAAAATACATATAAAACAATGTAAATTTGTTTCAAAATATATATACGAATACACATAAAATAACGTAGATTTCTATAAAAATATATATACAAAATACACATAAATTTAGTAAATATGTATAAAAATAGATATACAAAATACACATAGAATAATGTAAAATTGTTTAAAAAAAAAATAAACAGAATATAAATAAAATAATGTATATTTGAATGAAAATAAAAATGCAAAATACCCATAAAATATATATTATTTATATATAAATATATATACAAATATATATATATATAATTAAATTTGTATTGAAATTAATATACAAAATGCATATACAATAAGGTAAATTTGCATTGAAAAAATATGCAAAATACACATAAAAGAGTGTAAATTTATTTCAAAATCTATATACGAATACTCATAAATCAACGTAGATTTCTATAGAAATATATATACAAAATACACATCAAATGATGTAAACACGTATAAAAATATATATATAAAATACACATTAAATAATGTAAATTCGGGTCAAAATAAATAAACAAAATATCAATAAAAGAAGGTGTATTTGTATGAAAATAGATATACAATATACACATAAAATCACCTAAATTTGTATAAAACTATATAAAAAAATACACAAAAATAATTTTAATTTGTATGAAAATAAATATACAAAATACACATAAAATTAGGTAAATTTGTATTGAAATACATTTACAAAATACACATAAAATAATGTAAATTTGAATGAAAATATATAAACAAATACACTTAAAAAAACGTAAATTTGTATAAAATATATATTAAATAATGTAAATATGTATAAAAAAAATATATACAAAACACAAATAGAATAATGTAAAATCGTATCAAAATAAATACACAGAATATTAATAAAATAATGTAAATTTGTATGAAAATAAAGATGCAAAATACCCATAAAATAACGCATTTTTTATAAAAATATTTATACACACATAAAATATTTGAATCTGTATTAAAATAAATATACAAAATGCACATACAATAAGGTAAATTTGTATTGAAATAAATATGCAAAATACATATAAAACCATGTAATTTTTTTCAAAATATATATACGAATACTCATAAAATAACGTAGATTTCTATGAAAATAAATATACAAAATACACATAAAATGAAGTAAATACGTATAAAAAAAAGGTGTACAAAATACACATAAAATAATGTAAACTCGTATCAAAATAAATAAACAAAATACTAATAAAAGAATGTGTATTGTATCAATATATATATACAAAATACAAATAAAATAACGTAAATTTATGTAAAACTATATGCAAAAATACACAAAAGTAATTAAATTTGTGTGAAAATAGATATACAAAATGCATGTGTATTTTGTATATTTATTTTCATACAAATTGAAATTATTTTTGTTTATTTTTTATATATTTTCAAACAAATTTTCGTTATTTTATGTGTATTTTATATATTTATTTATTCTAGAAATATACTTTCTTTTATCTGAATTTTGTTTATTGAATTTGAAACGAATTTACCTTATTTTGTATATCTATTTTCATACAAATTAAAATACTTCTGTGTATTTTTGTATATAGTTTTATATAAATTTACGTTATTTTATGTGAATTTTGTATATTTTTATTTATACAAATACACATTCTTTTATTGGTATTTTGTATATTTATTTTGATACGAATTTACATTATTTTATGTGTATTTTGTATACATTTTTTTTATACGTATTTACTTCATTTTATGTATATTTTGTATATATATATTTATAGAAATCTACGTTATTTTATGTGTACTCGTATATATATTTTGAAACAAATTTACATTGTTTTATATGTATTTTGCATATCTATTTCAATACAAATTTACCTTATTGTATGTGTTTTTTATATATTTATTTTAATTCAAATTTAATTTTTTTATGTGTATTTTGGTATATATATTTTTATAAATAAAAAACAATGCGTTATTTTATGGGTATTTTGCCTCTTTATTTTCATACAAATATACATTATTTTATTAATATTCTGTGTATTTATTTTGATACGAATTTACATTATTCTATTTGTGTTTTGTATATATTTTTTTTATACAAATTTACGTTATTTTAAGTGTATTTGTCTATGTCTTTTCATTCAAATTTACATTATTTTATGTGTATTTTGTATATGTATTTCAATACAAATCTACCTAATTTTATGTGTATTTTGTATATTTATTTTCATACAAATTTAAAATATTTTTGTATATTTTAGTATATAGTTTGATACAAATTTAGGTTATTTTATGAGTATTTTGTAAATCTATTTTCATACAAATACACATTCTTTTATTGATATTTTGTTTATTTATTTTGACGCGAATTTACAGTATTTAATGTGTATTTTGTATATATTTTCATACGTATTTACATCATTTCATGTGTATTTTGTATACATATACAAATTTACGTTATTTTATGTGTATTTGTTTATATATTTTGGCACAAATTTACAATATTTTATGGGTATTTTGTATATACTTTTCAAAAGAAATTTACCTAGTTTTATGTGTATTTTGTATATCTATTTTCATACAAACTCAAATTATTTCTATGTATTTTTGTATATATTTTAATACAAATTTTAGTTATGTTATGTGTATTTTGTAAATTTATTTTCATTCAAATATACATTATTTTATTGGTGTTTTGTTGATTTATATTGATACGAATTTACATTATTTTATATGTACTTTGTATATATATTTTTATACGCTTTTCCATTATTTAATATTTATTTTGAATATATATTTTTATACAAATTCATGGTATTTTATGTGTATTTGTATATATATTTTCATATAAATTTACATTATTTTATGTGTATTTTGTTCATATATTTTATTACAAATCTACCTTATTTTATGTTTATTTTGTATGTGTATTTTGTATATTTATATTTATCCAAATACACATTCTTTTATTGGTATTTTGTTTATTTATTTTAACTCGAATTTACGTTCTTTTATCGGAATTTTATTTATTTATTTTGATACGAATTTTCATTTTTTTTAGGTGTATTTGATATATATATTTTTATACTTATTTACATAATTTTATATGTATTTTGAATATATATTTTCATAGAAATTTACCCTATATGTATATGTATAGAAAATACACATGAAATAATCTAAATTCGTATCGAAATAAATGAAGAAAATACCGATAAAATAATGTAATTTTGAATGAAAATATATATAGAAAATACACATCAAATAACGTAAATACAAATAAATATATACACATAAAATGATTTGAATTTGAATGAAAATAGATATAAAAATAAACTTAAAATAAGGCAAATTTATAATGAAATATATATACAAAATACACATAATAAAATAATGTAGATTTGTTTCAAAATATATACGAATACACATAAAATAACGTAGATTTCTATAGAAATATATATACAAAATACACATGAAATGTTGTAAATACGTGTAAAAATATATATACAAAATACACATTAAATAATGTAAATTCGTGTCAAAATAAATAATTAAAATATCAATAAAAGAATGTGTATTTGTATTAAAATAAATATACAAAAAACACATACAATAACGTAAATCTGTATGGAGATAGATATGCAAAATACATATTAAACAATGTAAATTTGTTTCAAAATATATAAACGAATACACATAAAATAACGTAGATTTGTATAAAAATATATATACAAAATACACATAAAATGAAGTAAATACGTATACGAAAATGTATACAAAATACACATAAAATAATGAAAATTCGTATCAAAATAAATAAACATAATACCAATAAAAGTATGTGTATTTGTATAAATATGAATATACATAATACACATAAAATAACGTAAATTTGTATAAAACTATATACAAAAATACAGAGAAGTTATTAAATTCGTATGAAAATAGATATACAAAATACAGATAAAATAAGCTAAATTTGAATTGAAATGTATATAGAAAATACATAAAATAATGTAAATTTGTATCAAAATATTTATAAAAATACATATAATAACGTAAATTTGTTTAAAAATATATAAACAAAATACACTTTAAGTAATGTAAATACGTATAAAAAATATGTACAAAATACACATATAATTATGTAACTCGTATCAAACTAAATAAACAAAATATCAATAAAATAATGTAAATTTGTATTAGAAAACATATACAAATACATATAAAATAACGCTATTTTCCATAAAAATATATGTCCAAAAATGAACGTTAAATAAAGTAACTTTGGATAAAAATATATATACAAAACACACATTAAATAATGTAAATGAGTACATAAAATAACCTAAATTTGTATAAAACTATATACAAAAATACACAAAAATAATTTAAATTTGTATGAAAAGAAATATACAAAATACACATAAAATTAGGTTAATTTGTATTGAAATACATATACAAAATACATATAAAATAATGTAAATTTGAAAGAAAATATATAAACAAATACAAATATAATAACGTAAATTTGTTTGAAATATATGATCAAAATACACATTAAATAATGTAAATATGTATAAAAAATATATATACAAAACACAAATAGAATAATGTAAAATCGTATCAAAATATATACACAGAATATTAATAAAATAATGTAAATTTGTATGAAAATTAAGATGCAAAATACCTATAAAATAACGCATTTTTTATAAAAATATTGATAATAAAATACACATAAAATATTTGAATTTGTATTAAAATAAATATACAAAATGCTCATACAATAAGGTAAATTTGTATTTAAATAGATATGCAAAATACATATAAAATAATGTAAATTTGTTTCAAAATATATATACGAATACACATAAAATAACGTAGATTTCTATAAAAATACATATACAAAATACATATAATATTAAGTAAATACGGATAAAAAAATGTATACAAAATACACATAAAATAATGTAAATTCGTATAAATGTAAATAAACAATATACCAATAAAAGAATGTGTATTTGTATAAATATAAATATACAAAATGCACATAAAATAACGTAAATTTATATAAAACTATATACATAAAATAACGCAAATTTCTATAAAAATATATGTGCAAAAATGAACATAAAATAAATTTGTATAAAAATATATATACAAAACACACTTTAGATAATGTAAATGAGTATAAAGATATGTATGCAAAATACCTATGAAATAATCTAAATTCGTATCGAATTAAATTAAGAAAATATCAATAAAATAATGTAATTTTGGATGAAAATATATATACAAAATACACATAAAATAACCTAAATACAAGTACAAGTATACACATAAAATAATTTAAAATTGAATGAAATAAATATACAAAATAAACATAAAATAAGGTAAATTTGTAATGAAATATATGAAAAAATACACATAAAATAATATAAATTTGTATGAAAATATATATACAAATACATATAAAATAACATGAATTTGTATAAAATTTGTATCAAAATATATACTTATACACAATTAAATAAAGTAATTTTTTCATGAAAATGTATATACAAAATACACATAAAACAATTTAAATACGTAGAAAAATATATATACAAAAAACACATAAAATAATGTAAATATGTATGAAAATATATAAACAAATACACATAAAATAATGTAAATTTGGATAAAATATATATACAAAATGTATAAAAAAAATATATACAAAAAACACATAGAATAATATTAAATCGCATCAAAATAAATAAAGAGAATATCAATAAAATAATGTAAATTTGTATGAAAATAAAGATGCAAAATATCCATATAATAACGCATATTTGCATAAAAATATATATACAAAAATACATATAAAATAATTAAATTTGTATTAAAATAAATATACAAAATGCACGTACAATAAAGGAAATTTGTATTGAAATAGATATGCAAAATACACATTAATAATGTAAATTTGTATCAAAATATATATACGAATACTCATAAAATACAGTAAATTTCTATGAAAATATACATACAAAATAGATATACAAAATACTCATATAACTAGTTAAATTTGTATTAAAATACATGTACAAAAAACACATAAAATAATGTAGATTTGTATGAAATGAAAACAAATACATTTTATATAAAATATATATACAAAATACACATAGTATAATGAAAAAAACATATCAAAATAAATACACAGAATATCAATAAAATAATGTAAATTTGTATGAAAATAAAGATGCAAAATACCCATAAAATAAAGCATATTTTTATAAAAATACATATACAAAAATACACATAGATTAATCAAATTTGTATTAAAATTAATATACAACATGCACATACAATAAGGTAAATTAGTATTGAAAAAATATGAAAAATACACATAAAACAATGTAAATTTGTTTCAAAATATATATACGAATACATATAAAATAACGCAGATTTCTATAGAAATATATACACAAAATACACTTGAAATAATGTAAATACGTATAAAAATATATATACAAAATACACATTAAATAATGTTAATTCGTGTCAAAATAAATAAACAAAATATCATGAAAAGAATGTGTATTTGTATGAAAATAGATATACAAAATACACATAAAATAACCTAAATTTGTGTAAAACTATATACAAAAATACACAAAAATAATTTAAACTTGTATGAAAATAAATATACAAAAAACATATAAAAATAGGTAAATTTGTATTGAAATACATATACAAAATACATATAAAATAATGTAAATTTGAATGAAAATATATAAACATAAACTTAAAACAACGAAAATTTGTATCAAATATATATACAAAAAAAACATTAAATAATGTAAATATGTATAAAAAAATATATACAAAACACAAATAAAATAATGTAAAATCGTATCAAAATAAATACAGAAAATTTTAATAAAATAATGTAAATTTGTATGAAAATTAAGATGCAAAATACCCATAAAATAACACATTTTTTTTTAAATATATATAAGGATAACATAAAATATTTGATATTGTATTAAAATAAGTAGATTACAAAATACACATAAAATAAGCTAAATTTGGATTGAAATATATATAAAAAATACATAAAATAATGTAAATTTGTATCAAAATACTTATACAAATACACATATAGTAACGTAAATTTGTAAAAAAATATATAATCAAAATACACATTAAATAATGTAAATACGTATAAAAAAAATGTACAAAATACACAAATAATCATGTACTTCGTATCAAAATAAATAGACAAAATACCAATAAAATAATGTAAATTTCTATGAGAAAACATATACAAAATACACATAAATAACGCAAATATCAATAAAAAAATATATAATATAATATATTTATATACATATTTAAAATATTTAATGTTTATTTTGTATATATATTTTATCCAAATTTACGTTATTTTATATGTATTTGTTTATATATTTTAATACAAATTTACATTATTTTATGTGAGTTTTGTACATGTATTTCAATACAAATTTGCCTAACTTTATATGTATTTTGCATATCTATTTTCAAACAAATTTAAATTATTTTTGTGTATTTTTGTATATATTTTTATACAAATTATAGTTATTTTATTTGTTTTTTGTATATATATTTTCCTACAAATATACATTCTTTTATTGGAATTTTGTGTATTTATTTTTTTACGAATTTACATTATTTTATGTGTATTTTGTATATATATTTTTCTACGTATTTAAATTATTTTATGTGTATTTTATATATACATTTTCATAAAAATTTACGTTATTTTATTGTGCGTATTCGTATATATTTTGAAACAAATTTTATACAAATTCATGTTATTTTATGTGTATTTGTATATATATTTTCATACAAATTTATATTATTTTATGTGTATTCTTACATATGTTTTATTACAAATTTACCTTATTTTATGGTTATTTTGTATATTTATTTCATTTAATATAATCAAATTTAAATTTATTGTATATGCATTTTGTATATTAATTTTAATACAAATTTAATTATTCTCTGTGTATTTTTCTATACGTATTTTTATAAAAATATGCTTTATTTTATGGGTATTTTGCATCTTTATTTTCATACAAATTTACGTTATTTTATTGATATTCTGCTCATTCATTTTGATACGATTTAACATTATTGTATGTGTATTTTGTATATATTTTTGATACAAATTTACAATATTTTATGGGTATTTTGTATATATATTTCAAAAGAAATTTACCTAGTTTTATGTGTATTTTGAATATCTATTTTCATACAAACTCAAATTATTTTTAAGTATTTTTGTATATATTTCAGTACAAATTTTAGTTAGGTTTTGTGTATTTTGTAAATCTATTCTCATTCAAATATATATTATTTTATTGGTATTTTGTTCATTTATATTGATACGAATCTACATTATTTTATATGTACCTTGTATATATATTTTTATACGCATTTACGTTATTTAATATTTATTTTGAATATATAATTTTATACAAATTCATGGTATTTTATGTGTATTTGTATATATATTTTCATATAAAAGTACATTATTTTATGTGTATTTTGGTTATATATTTCATTACAAATTTACCTTATTTTATGTTTATTTTGTATGTGTATTTTGTACATTTATATTTATACAAATACACATTTTTTTATTGGTATTTTGTTTATTTATTTTGTTTCGAATTTACATTATTTTATGTGTATTTTGTTTACATTTTTTCATACGTATTTACTTAATTTTATGTGTATTTGTATATATATTTTATAGAAATACACATTATTTAATTTGTATTCGTTCATATATTTTAAACAAATTTACATTGTTTTACACATATAATCATGTAATTCTTATCAAAATAAATAAACAAAATACCAATAAAATAATATAAATTTATGAGTATGTAAACGTGTATAAATATAAATGTACAAAATACACATACAATATAAACATAAAATCAGGTAAATTTGTAATGAAATATATGTACAAAATACAGATAAAATAATGTAAATTTATGAAAATATATATACAAATATACACATAAAATACCATGAATTTGTATAAAATTATACATTCAAAATAAATATTAAATAATGAAAAATATATATAAAAATATAAAATAATGTAAATTTGTATCAAAATATTTATACAAATAATATAATAACGTAAATTTGTATGAAAATATATAAACAAAATACACATTAAATAATGTAAATTAAAAATGTATACAAAATACACATATCATCATTTGATTCGTATCAAAATAAATAAACAAAATACCAATAAAATAATATAAATTTGTTAAAATATTGTAAATTTATGAAAATATATACAAATACATAAAATAATGTAAATTTGTATGAAATATATATAAAAAGTACATATAAAATAATGTAAATTCGTATCAATATAAATCAACAAAATACCAATAAAATAATATATATTTGAATGAAAATAGATTTACAAAATACACATAACATAACTAAAATTTGTTTTGAAATATATACAAAAATACATATAAATAATTTGTGTTTGTATGAAAATAGATATTCAAAATACACTTAAAACTAGGTAAATTTCTTTTGAAATATATATACAAAATACCCATAAAATATTGTAAATATGTGTCAAAATATATAAACAAATACACATAAAATAACGTAAATTTGTATGAAAAATATATACAAAATACACAAAGAATAATGTCAAATCGTATGAAAATGAATGAGCAGAATATCAATAAAATAACGTAAATTTGTATGAAAATAAAGATGCAAAATACCCATAAAATAAAGCATATTTTTATAAAAATACATATAAAAAAATTAACATTATTTGATATGTATTTTGTATATATATTTTTATACGTATTTTCATAATTTCATATGTATTTTGTATATATATTTCAATAGAAATCTACTTTATTTTATGTGTATTCGTATATAGATTTTGAAATAAATTTAAACTGTTTTATGTGTATTTTGCATATTTTTTCAATACAAATTATATTGTATATTTATTTCAATACAAATTTAAAAATTTTATGTGTATTTTGGTATATATATTTTTATAAGAAATGCGATAATTTTTGGGAATTTTGCATCTTTATTTTCATACAAATTTACATTATTTTATTGATATTCTGTGTATTTATTTTGATACGGTTTTACATTATTCTATTTTGTTTATTTATTTTTATACGAATTTACATTATCTTAGGTGTATTTGATATGTATATTTTTATACTTATTTATATCATTTTATTTGTGTTTTGAATATATATTTTCATAGAAATTTACTCTATTTTATGGGTATTCGTATATATATTTTGATACAAATTTACATTATTTATGTTTATTTTGCATATCTATTTCAATACAAATTTACCATATTGTATGTGTATTTTGTATATTTATTTTAATACAAATTTAATTATTTTATGTGTATTTTTGTAAAAATATGCGTTATTATGTGGGTATTTTGCATCTTTATTTTCATACAAATTTACATTATTTTATTGATATTCTGTTTATTTATTTTGATACGATTTTACATTATTCTATGTGTATTTTGTATATATATTTTTATACACATTTACATTATTTAATGTATATTTTGTATATATATTTTATATAAATTTACGCTATTTTATGTGTATTTGTGTATATATTTTCATACAAATTTACAATATTTTTTTGTGTAATTTGTATATGTATTTCAATACAGATTTGCCTAATGTTATGTGTATTTTGCATATCTATTTTCAAAGAAATTTAAAGTATTTTTATGTATTTTTTATATATTTTTATACAAATTTTAGTTACTTTATTTGTATTTTGTATTTATATTTTCCTACAAATATACTTTCTTTTAGTGGAATTTTGCTCATTTATTTTCATAAGAATTTACATAATTTTATGTGTATTTTGTATATATATTTTTCTACGTATTTACATTACTTTATGTGTATTTTTTATATATATTTTCATAAAAATTTACGTTATTTTATTGTGTGTATTCGTATATGATTTGATACAAATTTACATTATTTTATGTTTATTTTGCATATCTATTTCAATATAGATTCACCTTATTGTATGTGTATTTTGTATATTTATTTTAATACAAATTTAATTATTTTATGTGTACTTTGTATACATTTTCTTATACGTATTTACTTCATTTAATGTGTATTTTGTATATATATTTTTATAGTAATCTACGTTATTTTATGTGTATTGGTATATATATTTTGAAGCAAATTTACATTGTTTTATATGTATTTAGCATATCTATTTCAATATAAATCTACCTTATTGTATGTGCATTTTGTATATTTATTGTAATACAAATTTAAATATTTTATATAAATTTAAAATATTTTATGTGTATTTTGTATATCTATTTTCATACAAATACACATTTTTTATTGATATTTTGTTTATTTATTTTGACGTGAATTCACATTATTTAATGTGTATTGTGTATATATATTTTTATACGTATTTACGTCATTTCATGTGTATTTTGTATATATATTTCTATAGAAATATAGGTTATTTTATGTGTATTCGTATATATATTTTGAAACAAATATACATTGTTTTATGTGCATTTTGCATATTTTTTCAATATAAATTTACCTTATTGTACGTTCATTTTGTATATTAATTTTGATACGAATTTAATTATTCTATGTGTATTTTTGTATATGTATTTTCATAAAAAAATGCTTTATTTTATGGGTATTTTGCATCTTTATTTTCATACAAATTTACATTATTTTATTGATATTCTGTGTATTTATTTTGATACGATTTTACATTATTCTATGTATATTTTGTATATATATTTCATACAAATGAACGTTATTTTATGTGAATTTGTTTTCATTTCATACAAATTTACATTATTTTATGTGTATTTTGTACATGTATTTAAATACAAATTTAACTAATTATATGTGTATTATGTATATCTATTTTCATACAAATTGAAATTAATTTTGTGTATTTTAGTATATATTTTTATTCAAATTTTCGTAATTTTATGTGAATTTTGTATATTTATTTTCCTACAAATATACGTTCTTTTATCGGAATTTTGTTTATTTATTTTGATACGAGTTTTCATTATTTTAGGTGTATTTGATATATATATTTTTATACTTATTTACATAATTTTATATGTATTTTGAATATATATTTTCATAGAAATTTACTCTATTTTATGTGTATTCGTATATATATTTTGATACAAATTTACATTATTTATGTGTATTTCGCATATCTATTTCAATACAAATTTTCTTTATTGTATGTGCCTTTTGTATAATTATTTTGATGCAAATTTAATTATTGTATATATATTTTGTATATATATTTTGCATCTATATTTTCATACAAATTTACATTATTTTATTGATTGTCTGTTTATTTATTTTGACACGATTTTACGTTATTCTGTGTATTTTGTATATATATTTTTAGACATATTTACATTATTTAATGTATATTTTGTACATATATTTTATGGAAATTTACGTTATCTTATGTGTATTTGTTTATATATTTTCATACAAATTTACATTATTTTATGTGTATTTTGTATATGTATTTCAATAAAAATTTGCCTAATTTCATTTGTATTTTGCATATCTATTTTCAAACAAATTTAAATTATTTTTGTGTATTTTTGTATTATTTTTATACAATTTTTTTTATTTTATTTGTATTTTGTATATATATTTTCCTACACATATACATTCTTTTAGAGGAAATTTTGTTTATTTATTTTGATACGAATTTACATTATTTTATGTGTATTTTGTATATATATTTTTCTATGTATTTACATTATTTTATGTGTATTTTGTATATATATTTTCATAAAAATTTACGTAATTTTATTGTGTGTATTCGTATATATTTTGATAAAAAAAATTCATTATTTTATGTGTTTTTTGCATATCTATTTCAATAAAAATCTACCTTATTGTATGTGTATTTTGTATATATATTTTAATACAAATTTAATTATTTTATGTGTATTTTTGTATATATATTTTTTTTAATATAAGATATTTTATGGGTATTTTGCATCTTTAATTTTATAAATTTTTACATTACGTACATATCTTTTATACGTATTTACATTATTTAATGTGTATTTTGTTTATATTTTTTATACAAATTTACGTTATTATGTGTATTTGAATATATATTTTGATACAAATTTACATTATTTTATGTATTTTCTATATTTATTTCAATTCAAATTTAGCTTATTTTATGTGTCTTTTGGATATCTATTTTCATACAAATTTATTTTTTTTTGTTTATTTTTGTATATAGTTTTATACAATTTTACGTTATTTTATGTGTATTTTGTATATTTATATTTATACAAATAAACATTCTTTTATTGGCATTTAGTTTAATTATTTTGATACGAATTTACATTATTTTATGTGTATTTTGTATACATTTTCTTATACGTATTTACTTCATTTTATGTGTATTTTGTATATATATTTTATAGAAATCTACGTTATTTTATGTGTATTCGTATGTATATTTTGAAACAAATTTACATTGTTTTATATGTATTTTGCATATCTATTTCAATACAAATTTACCTTATTGTATGTGCATTTTGTATATTTATTGTAATACAAATTTAAATATTTTATGTGCATTTTGGTATATATATTTTCATAAAAAATGCGTTGTTTTATGGGTATTTTGCATCTTTATTTTCATACAAATTTACATTATTTTATTAATATTCTGTGTATTTATTTTGATACTATTTTACATTATTCTATTTGTGTTTTGTATATATTTTTTATACATATTTACATTATTTAATGTGTATTTTCTATATATATTTCATACAAATTTTCGTTATTTTAAGTGTATTTGTTTATATATTTTTATTCAAATTTACATTATTTTATGTGTATTTTGTATATGTATTTCAAAAGAAATTTACCTAATTTCATGTGTATTTTGTATATATATTTTATACAAATTTAAATTATTTTTTGTGTATTTTTGTATAGAGTTTTATACAAATTTACAATATTTTATGTGTATTTTGTATATTTATTTTCATACAAATACACATTCTTTTATTGATATTTTGTTTATTTATTTTGATGCGAATTTACATTATTTAATGTGTATTGTGTATATATATTTTTATACGTATTTACGTCATTGTATATATAATTCTATAGAAATATACATTATTTTATGTGTATTCGTATATATATTTTGAAACAAATATACTTTGTTTTATGTGCATTTTGCATATTTTTTCAATACAAATTTACCTTATTGTACTTGCATTTTGTATATTAATTTTAATACAAATTTAGCTATTCTATGTGTATTTTTGTATATGTATTTTAATAAAAATATGCTTTATTTTAAGGGTATTTTGCATCTTTATTTTAATACAAAATTACATTATTTTAATGATATTCTGTGTATTTATTTTGATACGATTTTACATTATTCTATGTATATTTTGTATATCTATTTTATACCAATGTACGTTATTTTATGTGAATTTATTTTCATTTCATACAAATTTACATTATTTTATGTGAATTTTTTACATGTATTTAAATACAAATTTAACTAATTATATGTGTATTTTGTAAATCTATTTTCATACAAATTGAAATTAATTGTGTGTATTTTTGTATATATTTTTATTCAAATTTTCATAATTTTATGTGTATTTTGTATATTTATTTTCCTACAAATATACGTTCTTCTATCGGAATTTTATTTATTTATTTTGATACGAATTTTCATTTTTTTTAGGTGTATTTGATATATATATTTTTATACTTATTTACATAATTTTATATGTATTTTGAATATATATTTTCATAGAAATTTACTCTATATGTATATGTATAGAAAATACACATGAAATAATCTAAATTCGTATCGAAAAAAATGAACTCAATACCGATAAAATAATGTAATTTTGAATGAAAATATATATAGAAAATACACATAAAATAACGTAAATACAAATATATATATACACATAAAATGATTTGAATTTGAATGAAATTAGATATAAAAATAAACTTAAAATAAGGCAAATTTAAAATGAAATATATATACAAAATACACATAAAATGATGTAGATTTGTTTCAAAATATATATACGAATACACATAAAATAACGTAGATTTCTCTAGAAATATATATACAAAATACACATGACATGTTGTAAATACGTATAAAAATATATATACAAAATACTCATTAAATAATGTAAATTCGTGTCAAAATAAATAATTAAAATATCAGTAAAAGAATGTGTATTTGTATGAAAATACATATACAAAATACACATAAAATAACGTAAATTTGTATAAAACTATATATAAAAATACACAAAAATAAGTTAAATTTGTATGAAAATAAATATACAAAATACACATAAAATTAGGTAAATTTGTAAAGAAATACATATACAAAATACACATAAAATAATGTAAATTTGAATGAAAATATATAAACAAATACACTTAAATTAACATAATTTTTTTTAAATATATATAGAAAATACTCATAAAATAATGTAAATATGTATAAAAAATATATATACAAAACACAAATAGAATAATGTAAAATCGAATTAAAATAAATACACAGAAGGTAAATAAAATAATGTAAATTTGTATGAAAATAAGGATGCAAAATACCCATAAAATAACGCATTTTTTATAAATATACAAAATACACATGAAAGGATGTAAATACGTATAAAAATATATATACAAAATACACATTAAATAATGTAAATTCGCGTCAAAATAAATAAACAAAATGTCAATAAAAGAATGTGTATTTGTATGAAAATAAATATACAAAATACACATTAGATAACATAAATTTGAATAAAACTATATACAAAAATACACAAAAATAATTTAAATTTGTATGAAAATAAATATACAAAATACACATAAAACAAGGTAAATTTGTATTGAAAAAAAACGCAAAATACAAATAAAACAGTGTAAATTTGTTTCAAAATATATATACGAATACACATAAAATAACGTAGATTTCTATAGAAATATATATACAAAATACACATGAAATTATGTAAATATATATATATATATATATATATATATATATATATATATATATATATATATATATATATATATATATATATATATATATATATATATATATATACGTATAAAAATATATATATAAAATACATATTAAGTAATGTAAATTCGTGACAAAATAAATAAACAAAATATCATGAAAAAAATGTTTATTTGTATGAAAATAAATAATAGATAATAAATTTGTATGTAATATATATGCAAGATACACATTAAATAATGTAAATATGAATAAAAAAAATATATACAAAAAACAAATAGAATAATGTAAAATCGTATCAAAATAAATACACCGAATATTAATAAAATAATGTAAATTTGTATGAAAATAAAGATGCAAAATTCCCATCAAATAGCGCATTTCTTATAAAAATATATATACAAAAATACACATAAAATATTTAAATTTGTAATGAAATAAATATACAAAATGCACATACAACAAGGTAAACTTCTTTTGAAAGAGATATGCAAAAATACATAAAAAAAATTGTAAATTTGTTTCAAAATATATATACGAATACACATAAAATAACGTAGATTTCTATAAAAATATATATACAAAATACACATAAAATTAGGTAAATACGTATAAAAAAATGTAAACAAAATACACATAAAATAATATAAATTCGAAACAAAATAAATAAACAAAATACCAATAAAAGAATGTGTATTTGTTCTGTGTATTTTTGTATATAGTTTTATACAAATTTACGATACAAATACAAATACAAAAATACACATTAAATAATTTAAAATTGAATGAAATAAATATACAAAAAAAACATAAAATAAGGTAAATTTGTAATAAAATATATGTAAGAATACAAATGAAATAATATAAATTTGTATGAAAATATATATACAAATACACATAAAATAACATAAATTTGTATAAAATTTGTTTCAAAATATATACGAATACACACAATAAAATAACGTAAATTTTAATGAAAATGTATATATAAAATACACATAAAATAATTTAAATACGTAGAAAAATATATATACAAAATACACATAAAATAATGTAAATTCGTAAAAAAAAATACACGAAATTCCAATAAAAGAATGTATATTTGTAGGAAAATATATATACAAAAACAAATAAATAAATAAAATTTGTATAAAATATACAAAATACACAAAATAATTTAAGTTTGTTTGAAAATAGATATGCAAAATACACATAAAGTTAGGCCAATTTGTATTTTGTATATCTATTTGTATACGTATTTACTTAATTTATGTGTATTTTGTATATATATTTTTATAGAAATCTACGTTATTTGATGTGTATTCGTATATATATTTTGAAACAAATTTACATTGTTTTATATGTATTTTTGCATATCTCTTTCAATACAAGTTTACCTTATTGTATGTGCATTTTGTATATTTACTTCAATACAGATTTAAATATTTTATGTGTATTTTGGTATATATATTTTTATAAGAAATGCGCTATTTGATGGGAATTTTGCATCTTTATTTTCATACGAATTTACATTATTTTATTAATATTCGGTGTATTTCTTTTGATACGATTTCACATTATTCTATTTGTTTTTTGTATATATATTTTTTATACATATTTACATTATTTAATGTGTATCTTGCATATATATTTCATACAAATTTATGATCTATTATTTATTTTCATACAAATACACATTCTTTTCATGATATTTTGTTTATTTATTTTGACACGAATTTACCTAGATATGTATTTTGTATATATATTTTTATACGTATTTACATAATTTCATGTGTATTTTGTATATATGTTTCTATAGAAATCTAAGTTATTTTATGTGTATTCGTATGTATATTTTGAAACAAATTTACTTTCTTTTATATGTATTTTTGAGTATCTCTTTCAATACATATTTACCTTACTGTATATGCATTCTGTATATTTATTTCAATACAAATTTAAATATTTTATGTGTATTTTGGTATATAAATTTTTAAAAAAATGCGCAATTTTATGGGAATTTTGCATCTTTCTTTTCATACAAATTTACATTATTTTATTGATGTTCTGTGTATTTATATTGATAGGATTTTACATTATTCTATTTCTTTTTTGTATATATTTTTTTATACACATTTACATTATTTTATGTGTATCTTGCATATATATTTTATACAAATTTACGTTATTTTAAGTGTATTTGTTTATATATTTTCATTCAAATTTACATTATTCTATGTGTATTTTGTATATGTATTTCAATACATATTTACCTAATTTTATGTGTATTTTGTATATTTCTTTTCATACAAATTTTAAATATTTTTGTGTATTTTTGTATATAGTTTTATACAAATTTAGGTTATTTTATGTACGCATTTACTTTATTTAATGTGTGTTTTGTATATATATATTTTTATGCAAATTTACTTTATTTTATGTGCATTTTTGTACATATATTTTTTTAGAAATTTGCGTTAATTTATGTGTATTTGTATATGTTTTCTCATACAAATTTACATTATTTTATTGCTATTTTGTTTATTTATTTTGATACGAATGAAAATAGATATACAAAATATACATAAAATAAACTAAATTTGTATTGAAATATATATACAAAATACATAAAATAATGTAAATTTGTATCAAAATATTTTAACAGATGCGCATAAAATAACGTAAATTGTTTTAAAATATACAAATACACATTAAATAATGTAAATATGTATAAAAAAAAATATCTACAAAACACAAATAGAATAATGTAAAATCGTATCAAAATAAATACACAGAATATTAATAAAACAATGTAAATTTGTATGAAAATAAAGATGCAAAATACCCATTAAATAACACATTTTTTATAAAAATATATATACCAAAATACGCATGAAAAAATTCATTTGTATTAAAATAAATATACAAAATACACATGCAATAAGGTAAATCTGTAATGCAATAGATATGCAAAAAACATACAAAACAATGTAAATTTGTTTCAAAATATATACGAATACTCATAAAATAACGTAGATTTGTATAAAAATATATATACAAAATACACATAAAATGAAGTAAATACGTATAAGAAAATGTATACAAAATACACATAAAAGAATGTAAATTCGTATAAAAATAAATAAACAAAATACCAATAAAAGAATGTG
Source organism: Eriocheir sinensis (assembly GCF_024679095.1). NCBI lineage: Eukaryota > Metazoa > Arthropoda > Malacostraca > Decapoda > Varunidae > Eriocheir > Eriocheir sinensis. The sequence goes on from NC_066557.1 coordinate 4,749,887, forward strand.
TATTTGTATAAATATAAATATACAAAATACACATAAAATAACGTAAATTTGTATAAAACTATACAAAAATACACAGAAGTAATTAAATTCGTATGAAAATAGATATACAAAATACAGATAAAATAAGCTAAATTTGTATTGAAATGTATATACAAAATACAATATTTTATGTGTATATTTGTATTTGTATTTAGGCTATTTTATGTGTATTTTGTATATATATATTTTCATCCAAAATTACATTATTTATTGCTATTTTCTTAATTTAATTCGATACGAATTTAGATTATTTCATAGGTATTTTCTATACATATTTTTATACTCATTTACATTATCTAATGTGTGTTTTGTATATATATTTTTATGCAAATTTATTTTATGCTCATTTTTGTACATATATTTTTATAGAAATTTGCATTATTTTATGTATATAGTTTTATATAAATTTACGTCATTTTATGTGCATTTTGTATATTTATATTTATACAAATACACATTCTTTTATTGGTATACTGTTTATTTACATTTATACGAATTTACATTATTTTATGTGAATTTTGTATACATTTTTTTATACGTATTTACTTAATTTTATATGTATTTTGTATATGTATTTTTATAGAAATCTAAGCTATTTTATGTGTATTCGTATTTATATTTTGAAACAAATTTACATTCTCTTATATGTATTTTGCATATCTATTTCAATACAAATTTGCCTTATTGTATGTGCATTTTGTATATTTATTTTAATACAAATTGAAAAATTTTATGTGTATTTTGGTATCAATAATTTTATAAAAAAACGTAAATTTGTATAAAAAAATATGTACAAAACACAAATAGAATAATGTAAAATCGTATCAAAATAAATACACAGAATATTAATAAAATAATGTAAATTTGTATGAAAATAAAGAAGCAAAATACCCATAAAATAACGCATTTTTTTTATTTATAAAAATATATATACCAGAATACACATCAAAAATAAAAAAATTTGTATTAAAATAAATATACAAAAAACACATACAATAAGGTAAATTTGTATTGAAATAGATATGCAAAATACATATAAAACAATGTAAATTTGTTTCAAAATATATATACGAATACACATAAAATAACGTAGATTTCTATAAAAATATATATACAAAATACATAAAATGAAGTAGGTGTAAAAAAAAAATGTATACAAAATACATAAAATAATGTAAATTCGTATCAAAATAAATAAACAAAATACCAATAAAAGAATGTGTATTTGTATGAATATAAATATACAAAATACACTTAAAATAACGTAAATTTATATAAAACTATATACAAAAATACACAAAAGTAATTAAATTTGTATAAAAATATATACAAAATACACACGATATAAGCTAAATTTGAATTGAAATATATATACAAAATACATGAAATAAAGTAAATTTGTATCAAAATATTTATACAAATACACATATAATAACGTAAATTTGTATGAAAATATATAAACAAAATACACATTAAATAATGTAAATACGTATAAAAAAATATGTACAAAATACACATATAATCATGTAATTCGTATCAAAATAAATAAACAAAATACCAATAAAATAATATAAATTTGTATGAGTAAACGTGTATGTTGCATATTTTTTCAATACAAATTTACCTTATTATATACGCATTTTGTATATTAATTTTAATACAAATTTAATTATTCGATGTGTATTTTTGTATCTGTATTTTTATAAACATATGCTTTATTTTTTGGATATTTTGCATCTTTATTTTCATACAAATTTACATTATTTTATTGATATTCTGCTCATTCATTTTGATACGAATTGACATTATTCTATGTGTATTTTGTATATATTTTTCATACAAATTTACGTTATTTTATGAGTATTTGTTTAGATATTTTGACACAAATTTACAATATTTTATGGGTATTTTGTATATACATTTCAAAAGAAATTTACCTATTTTTATGTGTATTTTGTATATCTATTTTCATACAAACTCAAATTATTTCTATGTATTTTTGAATATATTTTGATACAAATTTTAGTTATGTTGTGTGTATTTTGTAAATTTATTTTCATTCAAATATATATTATTTTATTGGTGTTTTGTTGATTTATATTGATACGAATTTACATTATTTTACATTTACTTTGTATATATATTTTTATACGCTTTTACATTTTTTAATATTTATTTTGAATATATATTTTTATACAAATTCATGGTATTTTATGTGTATTTGTATATATATTTTTATATAAATTTACATAATTTTATGTGTATTTTGTACATATATATTTTTAAAAATCTACCTTATTTTATGTTTATTTGTATGTGTATTTTGTATATTTATATTTATCCAAATACACATTCTTTTATTGGTATTTTGCTTATTTATTTTAATTCGAATTTACATTATTTTATGTGTATTTTGTATACATTTTTTTATACGTATTTACTTAATTTTAAGTGTATTTTGTATATATATTTTTATAGAAATCTACGTTTTTTTATTTGTATTCGTATATATATTTTGAAACAAATTTACATTGTTTTATATGTATTTTTGCATATCTCTTTCAATACAAATTTATCTTATTGTATGTGCATTTTGTATATTTATTTCAATGCAAATTTAAATATTTTATGTGTATTTTGGTATATATATTTTTATAAGATTACGAAAATTTGAATAAAAATATATACAAAAAAACAAAAAAATAAATTTCAATTTGTATGAAAATAGATATACAAAATGCACGTATAATTAGTTTAATTTGTATTTAAATACATGTACAAAATACACATAAAATAATGTAAATTTGAATGAAATGAAAACAAATTCACATAAAATTCGCGTCAAAATAAATAAACAAAATATCAATAAAAGAATGTGTATTTGTATGAATATAGATATACAAAATACACATAAAATAACCTAAATTTGTATTAAACTATATACAAAAATAAACAAAAATATTTTTAATTTGTATGAAAATAAATATACAAAATACACATAAAATTAGGTAAATTTGTATTGAAATACATATACAAAATACACATAAAATAAAGTAAGTTTGAATGAAAATACATAAACAAATTCACTTAAAATAACGTAGATTTGTATAAAAAAAAATATGTACAAAACACAAATAGAATAATCTAAAATCGTATCAAAATAAATACACAGAATATTAATAAAATAATGTAAATTTGTATGAAAATAAAGAAGCAAAATACCCATAAAATAACGCATTTTTTTTATTTATAAAAATATATATACCAAAATACACATCAAAAAATTAAATTTGTATTAAAATAAATATACAAAAAACACATACAATAAGGTAAATTTGTATTGAAATAGATATGCAAAATACATATAAAACAATGTAAATTTGTTTCAAAATATATATACGAATACACATAAAATAACGTAGATTTCTATAACAATATATATACAAAATACACATAAAATGAAGTAAATACGTATAAGAAAATGTATACAAAATACACGTAAAATAATGTAAATTCGTATCAAAATAAATCAACAAAATACCAATAAAAGAATGTGTATTTGTATAAATATAAATATACAAAATACACATAAAATAACGTAAATTTATATAAAACTATATACAAAAATACACAGAAGTAATTAAATTTGTATGAAAATATATACAAAATACACACAAAATTAGCTAAATTTGAATTGAAATATATATACAAAATACATGAAATAAAATAAATTTGTATCAAAATATTTATAGAAATACACATATAATTACGTAAATTTGTATGAAAATATAAAAACAAAATACACATTAAATAATGTAAATACGTACAAAGAAATATGTACAAAATACACATATAATCATGTAATTCGTATCAAAATAAATAAACAAAATACCAATAAAATAATATAAATTTGTATGAGTAAACGTGTATGTTGCATATTTTTTCAATACAAATTTACCTTATTATATACGCATTTTGTATTTTAATTTTAATATATGTGTATTTGAATATATATTTTGATACAAATTTACATTATTTTATGTATTTTCTATATTTATTTCAACTCAAATTTAGCTTATTTTATGTGTCTTTTGTATATATTTTCATACAAATTTAATTATTTTTGTTTATTTTTGTATATAGTTTTATACAATTTTACGTTATTTTATGTGTATTTTGTATATTTATATTTATACAAGTAAACATTCTTTTATTGGCATTTAGTTTATTTATTTTGATACGAATTTACATTATTTGATGTGTATTTTGTATATATATTTTTATAGAAATCTACGTTATTTTATGTGTATTCGTATATATATTTTGAAACAAATTTACATTGTTTTATGTGTATTTTGCATATCTATTTCAATACAAATTTACCTTATTGTATGTGCATTTTGTATATTTATTGTAATACAAATTTAAATATTTTGTGTATTTTGGTATATATTTTCATAAAAATTGCGTTGTTTTATGGGTATTTTGCATCTTTATTTTCATACAAATATACATTATTTTATTAATATTCTGTGTATTTATTTTGATACTATTTTACATTATTCTATTTGTGGTTTGTATATATTTTTTTATACATATTTACATTATTTAATGTGTATTTTCTATATATATTTCATACAAATTTACGTTATTTTAAGTGTATTTGTTTATATATTTTCATTCAAATTTACAGTATTTTATGTGTATTTTGTATATGTATTTCAATAGAAATTTAACTAGTTTTATGTGTATTTTGTATATATACTTTTATACAAATTTAAATTATTTTTGTGTATTTTTTTAATAGAGTTTTATACAAATTTACAATATTTTATGTGTATTTTGTATATCTATTTTCATACAAATACACATTCTTTTATTGATAATTTGTTTATTTATTTTGATGCGAATTTATATTATTTAATGTGTATTGTGTATATATATTTTTATACGTATTTACGTCATTTCATGTGTAATTTGTATATATATTTCTATAGAAATATACGTTATTTTATGTGTATTCGTATATATATTTTGAAACAAAGATACATTGTTTTATGTGCATTTTGTATATTTTGTATATGCAAAATACACATAAAGTTAGGCAAATTTGTATTGAAATACATATAGAAAACTCACATAAAATAATGTAAATTTGTATGAAAATATATAAACAAATACATATAAAATCACGTAAATTTGGATAAAATATATATATACAAAATATACATTAAATATTTTAAATATATATAAAAATATATTATATTATGTATATTTTTATTGATACTTCCGTTATTTATGTGTATTTTGTATATGTTTTCTCATAGAAATTTACATTATTTTATTGGTATTTTGTCTATTTATTTTGATACGAATTACATGATTATATGTGTATTTTTAACATCTTTTTTATTCGTATTTACATTATTTAATGTGTATTTTGTTTATATATTTTTATACAAATTTACGTTATTATATGTGTATTTGTATAGGTATTTTGATACAAATTTACATTATTTTATGTATTTTGTATATATATTTCAATTCAAATTTAGCTTATTTTATGTGTATTTTGTATATCTATTTATTTTAATACAAAATCAAATATTTTATGTTTTTTCGTATATATATTTTTATAAAAAATGCGTTATTTTATGGGTATTTTGCATATTAATTTTCATACAAATTTACATTATTTTATTAATATTTTCTGTATTTATTTTGATACGATTTTACATTATTTTATTTGTTTTGTATATATATTTTTTATACATATTTACATTATTTAATGTTTTTTTTGTATATATTTGATACAAATTTACGTTATTTTAAGTCTATATGTTTATATATTTTCATTCAAATTTACATTATTTTATGTGTATTTTGTATATGTATTTCAATACAAATTTACCTATTTTTATATGTTTTTTGTATATTTATTTTCATACAAGTTTAAATTATTTTTGTGTATTTTTGTATATAGTTCTATACAAATTTAGGTTATTTTATGTGTATTTTGTATATCTATTTTCATACAAATACACATTCTTTTCATGATATTTTGTTTATTTATTTTGACACGAATTAACATTATTTAATGTGTATTTTTTATATATATTTTTATACGTATTTACATTATTTCAAGTGTATTTTGTATATATATTTCTATAGAAATCTGCGTTATTTTATGTGTATTCGTATATATATTTTTAGACAAATTTACATTGTTTTATGTGTATTTTGCATATTTTTTCAATACAAATTTACCTTATTGTATGTGCATTTTGTATATTAATTTTAATACAAATTTGATTAATCTATGTGTATTTTTGTATATGTATTTTTATAAAAATATGCTTTATTTTATGGGTATTTTGCATCTTTATTTTCATACAAATTTACATTATTTTATTGATATTCTGTGTATTTATTTTAAAATAATTTTACATTATTCTGTGTATTTTGTATATATATTTTATATAAAACGTATTTGTTTTCATTTCATACAAATCTACATTATTTTATGTGTTTTTTTCTATATGTATTTAAATACAAATTTAAGTAGTTATATGTGTATTTTGTATATCTATTTTGTATGTATATTTTTATAGAAATTTACTCTATTTTATGAGTATTCGTATATATATTTTGATACAAATTTACATTATTGATGTGTATTTTGCATATCTATTTCAATACCAATTTACTTTATTGTACGTTCATTTTGTATATTTATTTTAATACAAATTTAACTATTTTATATGTATTTTTGTATATATATTTTTATGCAAATATGCGTTTTTATATGGATATTTTACATCTTTATTTTCATACAAATTTACATTATTTTATTGATATTCTCTTTATTTATTTTGATACGAATTAACTTTATTCTATGTGTATTTTGTATATTTTTTTACACATATTTACATTATTTAATGTTCATTTTGTATATATATTTTATCCAAATTTACATTATTTTGTGTATTTGTTTATATATTTTCATACAAACTTACATTATTTTATGTGTTTTTTGTATATATATTTTTCTACGTATTTAAATTATTTTATGTGTATTTTGTATATACATTTTCATAAAAAAAATTACGTTATTTTGATACAAATTTTATACAAATTCATGTTATTTAATGTGTATTTGTATATATATTTTCATACAAATTTATATTATTTTATGTGTATTTTTTCATATATTTCATTACAAATTTACCTTATTTTATATTTATTTTGTATATTTATTTCATTCAATTTTAAATTATTTTATGTGTATATTTGTATTTGTATTTAGGTTATTTTATGTGTATTTTGTATATATATTTTCATCCAAAATTACATTATTTTATTGAAATTTTCTTAATTTAATTCGATACGAATTTAGATTATTTTATATGTATTTTGTATACATATTTTTATACTCATTTACATTATCTAAAGTGTGTTTTGTATATATATTTTTATGCAAATTTATTTTGTGTTCATTTTTGTACATACATTTTTATAGAAATTTGCGTTATTTTATGTATATAGATTTATATAAATTTACGTTATTTTATGTGCATTTTGTATATTTATATTGATGCAAATACACATTCTTTTATTGGTATATTGTTTATTTACATTTATACGAATTTACATTATTTTATGTGTATTTTGTATACATTTTTTTATACGTATTTACTTAATATTATGTGTATTTTGTATATGTATTTTTATAGAAATCTACGTTATTTTATGTGTATTCGTATATATATTTTGAAACAAATTTACATTATTTTATATGTATTTTGCATATCTCAATACAAATTTACCTTATTGTATGTGCATTTTGTATATTTATTTTAATACAAATTCAAATATTTTATGTGTATTTTGGTATCAATAATTTTATAAAAAAAAGCGTTATTTTATAGGTATTTTGCATCTTAATTTTCATACAAATTTACATTATTATATTAATATTCTGTGTATATATTTTGATACGATTTTACATTATACTATTTGTGTTTTGTATATTTTTTTTTATACATATTTACATTATTTAATGTGTATTTTGAATATATATTTTATACAAATTTACGTTATTATATGTGTACTTGTTTATATATTTTCTTTCAAATTTACATTATTTTATATGTATTTTGTATATGTATTTCAATACAAATTAACCTAATTTTATGTGTATTTTGAATATTTCTTTTCATACAAATTTAAATTATTTTCGTGTGTTTTTGTATATAGTTTTATACAAATTTAGGTTATTTTATGTACGCATTTACATTATTTAATGTGTGTTTTGTATATATATTTTTATCCAAAGTTACTTTATTTTACGTTCATTTTTGGACATATATTTTTATGGAAATTAGCGTTATTTTATATGTATTTGTATATGTTTTCTCATACAAATCTACATTATTTTATTGCTATTTTGTTTATTTAGTTTGATACGAATTACATGATTATATGTGTATTTTGTACATATTTTTTATACGTATTTACATTACTTAATGTGTATTTTGTTTATATATTTTAAAACAAATTTACGTTATTATATGTATTTTTATAAATATTTTGATACAAATCTACATTATTTTATGTATTTTGTATATACATTTCAATTCAAATTTAGCTTATTTTATCTGTATTTTGTCTATCTATTTTCATACGAATTTAATAACTTCTGTGTATTTTTGTATATAGTTTTATACAAATTTACGTTATTTTATGTGTATTTTGTATATTTATTTTTATACAAATACACATTCTTTTATTGGTATTTTGTTTATTTATTTTGAAACGAATTTACATTATTTTATGTGTATTTTGTATACATTTTCTTATACGTATTTACTTCATTTTATGTGTATTTTGTATATATATTTTTATACAAATCTACGTTATTTTATGTGTATTCGTATATATATTTTGAAACAAATTTACTTTGTTTTATATGTATTTTGCATATCTATTTCAATACAGATTTACCTAATTGTATGTGTATTTTGTATATTTATTTTAATACAAATTATTTTTTTCATGTGTATTTTGGTATATATATTTTTATAAAACAATGCGTTATTTAATGGGTATTTTGCATCTTTATTTTCATAGAAATTTACATAGTTTTATTAATATTCTGTGTATTTATTTTGATACGATTTTACATTATTCTATTTGTGTTTTGTATATATTTTTTTATACATATTTACATTATTGAATGTGTATTTTGTATATTTTAAAACAAATTTACGTTATTTTATGCGCATCTGTTAAAATATTTTGATACAAATTTACATTATTTTATGTATTTTGTATATATATTTCAATACAAATTTAGTTTATTTTATGTATATTTTGTATATCTATTTTCATTCGTATCAAAATAAATAAACAAAATAGCAATAAAATAATGTAAATTTGTATGAGAAAACATATACAAATACAAATAAAATAACGCAAATTTCAAAAAAAAATATATGTACAGAAATGCACATAAAATAAAGTAAATTTGCATAAAAATATATATACAAAACACACATTAAATAATGTAAATGCGTACATGAAATAACCTAAATTTGTATAAAACTATATACAAAAATACATAAAAATATTTAAAATTTGTATGAAAAGAAATATACAAAATACACATAAAATTAGGTAAATTTGTATTAAAATACATATACAAAATACACATAAAATAATGTAAATTTGAATGAAAATATATAAACAAATACATTTAAAATAACGTAAATTTGTATAAAATATATATGCAAGATACACATTAAATAATGTAAATGTGTATAAAAAAAATATATACCAAAAAAAATAGAATAATGTAAAATCCTATAGATATAAATACACAGAATATCAATAAAATAATGTAAATTTGTATGAAAAGAAAGATGCAAAATTCCCATAAAATAGCGCATTTTTGTATAAAAATATATATACCAAAATACACATAAAATATTTAAATATGTATTGAAATAAATATACAAAATGCATATACAGTAAGGTAAATATGTATTGAAAGAGATATTCAAAAATACATATAAAACAAAGCTAATTTGTTTCAAAATATATATACGAATACACATAAAATAACGTAGATTTCTATAGAAATATATATACAAAATACACATGAAATTATGTAAATACGTGTAAAAATATTTATACAAAATACATATCTAGGTAAATTCGTGTCAAAATAAATAAACAAAATATCATGAAAAGAATGTGTATTTGCATGAAAATAAATAATAGATAATAAATTTGTATGAAATAAATATGCAAGATACACATTTTTTATGTGTATTTTGTATATATTTTTATAGAAATCAACGTTATTTTATGTGTATTCGTATATATATTTTGAAACAAATTTACATTGTTTTATATGTATTTTGCATATCTATTTCAATACAAATTTACCTTACAGTATGTGCATCTTTTAAATTTATTTTAATACAAATTCTAATATTTTATGTGTATTTTGGTATGTATATTTTTATAAAAAATGCGTTATTTTATGGCTATTTTGCATCTTTATTTTCATACAAATTTACATTATGTAATTAATATTCTGTGTATTTATTTTGATACGCTTTTACATTATTCTATTTGTGTTTTGTATATATTTTTTTATACATATTTACATTATTTAATTAGTATTTTGTATATATATTTGATACAAATTTACGTTATTTTAAGTGTATATGTTTATATATTTTCATTCAAATTTCCATTATTTTATGTGTATTTTGTATATGTATTTCAATACAAATTTACCTAATTTTATGTGTATTTTGTATATTTATTTTCATCCAAATTTAAATTATTTTTGTGTATTTTTGTATATAGTTTTATACAAACTTAGGTTAATTTATGAGTATTTTGTATATCTATTTTCATACAAATACACATTCTTTTATTGATATTTTGTTTATTTATTTTTACGAGAATTTAAATTATTTAATGTGTATTTTGTATATATATATATTTTTATACGTATTTACATCATTTCATGTGTATTTTGTATATATATTTCTATTGAAATCTACGTTATTTTATGTGTATTCGTATATAGATTTTTAAACAAATTTACGCTTTAATGTGCATTTTGTATATTTTTTCAATACAAATTTACCTTATTGTACGTGCATTTTGTATATTAATTTTTATTTTAATTTTATGGGTATTTTGCATCTTTATTTTCATACAAAATTACATTATTTTATTGATACTCTGTGTATTTATTTTGATACGGTTTTACATTATTCTACGTGTATTTTGTATATATTTTTCATTTAATTTAGCTTATTTTATGTGTATTTTGTATATCTATTTATTTTAATACAAAATCAAATATTTTATGTTTTTTCGTATATATATTTTTATAAAAAATGCGTTATTTTATGGGTATTTTGCATCTTAATTTTCATACAAATATACATTATTTTATTAATATTTTCTGTATTTATTTTCATACGATTTTACATTATTTTATTTATGTTTTGTATATATTTTTTTATACATATTTACATTATTTAATATGTTTTTTGTATATATATTTGATACAAATTTACTTTATTTTAAGGCTATATGTTTATATATTTTCATTCAAATTTACATTATTTTATGTGTTTTTTTGTATATGTATTTCAATACAAATTTACCTAATTTTATATGTTTTTTGTATATTTATTTTCATACAAGTTTAAATTATTTTTGTGTATTTTTGTTTATAGTTTTATACAAATTTAGGTTATTTTATGTGTATTTTGTATATCTATTTTCATACAAATAAACATTCTTTTCATGATATTTTGTTTATTTATTTTGACAAGAGTTAACATAATTTAATGGGTATTTTGTATATATATTTTTATACGTATTTACATTTTTTCAAGTGTATTTTGTATATACATTTCTATAGAAATCTGCGTTATTTTATGTGTATTCGTTTATATATTTTGAAACAAATTTACATTGTTTTATGTGTATTTTGCATATTTTTTCAATACAAATTTACCTTATTGTATGTGCATTTTGTATATTAATTTTAATACAAATTTGATTAATCTATGTGTATTTTTGTATATGTATTTTTATAAAAATATGCTTTATTTTATGGGTATTTTGCATCTTTATTTTCATACAAATTTACATTATTTTATTGATATTTTGTGTATTTATTTTAATATGATTTTACATTATTCTATGTGTATTTTGTATATATATTTTATATAAAATGTATTTGTTTTCATTTCATTCAAATCTACATTATTTTATGTATTTTTTGTACATGTATACACATAAAATATTTAAATTTGTATTGAAATAAATATACAAAATGCACATACAATAAGGTAAACTTGTATTTAAAGAGATATGCAAAAATACATATAAAACAATGTAAATTTGTTTCAAAATATATATACGAATACACATAAAATAACGTAGATTTCTATAAATATATATATACAAAATTCAAATAAAATTAAGTAAATACGTATAAAAAAATGTAAACAAAATACACATAAAACAATGTAAACTCGAAACAAAATAAACAAACAAAATACCAATAAAAGAATTTGTATTTGTATAAATATAAATGTACAAAATACACATACAAAATAAACATAAAATAAGGTAAATTTGTAATGAAATATATGTACAAAATACACATAAAATAATGTAAATTTATATGAAAATATATATACAAATACACATAAAATACCATGAATTTGTATAAACTTATATATTCAAAATAAATATTAAATAATGTAAATGCGTATAAAAATATATATACAAAGTACATATAAAATAATGTAAATTCGTATCAATATAAATCAACAAAATACCAATAAAATAATATATATTTGAATGAAAATAGATTTACAAAATACACATAACATAACTAAAATTTGTATTGAAATATATACAAAAATAAATAAAAATAATTTGAGTTTGTATGAAAATAGATATTCAAAATACATATAAAACTAAGTAAATTTCTTTTGAAATATATATACAAAATACCCATAAAATATTGTAAATTTTTGTCAAAATATATAAACAAATACACATAAAATAACTTAAAATAACGTAAATATGTATCAAATATATATACAAAAAACACATTAAATAATGTAAATATGTATAAAATATATATACAAAACATAAATAAAATAATGTAAAATCGTATCAAAATAAATACAGAAAATATTAATAAAATAATGTATATTTGTATAAAAATTAAGATGCAAATACCCATAAAATAACACATTTTTTATAAAAATATATATACGAAAAAACACAAAATATTAGATTTTGTATTAAAATAAATAGATATACATTCTTTTATTGGTATTTTGTTTATTTATTTTGTTTCGAATTTACATTATTTTATGTGTATTTTGTTTACATTTTTTTTATACGTATTTACTTAATTTTATGTGTATTTTGTATACATATTTTTATAGAAATCTACGTTATTTTTTTGTGTATTCGTATATATATTTTGAAACAAATTTACATTGTTTTATATGTATTTTTGCATATCTCTTTCATTAGAAGTTTATCTTATTGTATGTGCATTTTGTATATGTATTTCAATACAAATTTAAATATTTTATGTGTATTTTGGTATATATATTTTTATAAGAAATGCGCTATTTGATGGGAATTTTGTATCTTTTTTTTCATACAAATTTGCATTATTTTATTAAAATTCGGTGTATTTATTTTGATACGATTTTACATTAATCTATTTTTTTTTTGTATATATATTTTTTTATACATATTTACATTATTTAAATGTATCTTGCATATATATTACATACAAATTTAATATCTATTATTTATTTTCATACAAATACACATTCTTTTCATGATATTTTGATATTTATTTTGTCACGAATTTACATTACTTAATATGTATTTCATATATATATTTCTATACGTATTTACATAATTTCATGTGTATTTTGTATATATATTTCTATAGAAATCTCTGTTATTTTATGTGTATTCGTATATATATTTTGAAGCAAATTTACACTGTTTTATTTGTATTTTGCGTTTTTTTTCAATACAATTTTACCTTATTGTATGTGTGCATTTTGTATATTAATTTTAATACAAATTTAATTATTCTATGTGTATTTTTGTATATGTATTTAAAAAAAATGCTTTATCTGATAGGTATTTTGCATCTTTATTTTCATACAAATTTAAATTATTTTATTGATATTCTGTGTACTTATTTTGATACGATTTTACATTATTCTATGTATAACAAAAATAAATACAGAATACACAAAAATAGATATGCAAAATACATATAAACAATGTAAATTTGTTTCAAAATATATATACGAATACACATGAAATAAGGTAGATTTCTATAAAAATATATATACAAAATACACATAAACCTAAGTAAATACGTATAAAAAATGTATACAAAATACACATAAAATAATGTAAATTAGTATCAAAATAAATAAACAAAATATATATATATATATATATATATATATATATATATATATATATATATATATATATATATATATATATATATATATATATATATATATATATATATATATATATATATATATATATATATATATATATATATATATATATATATATATATATATATATATATATATATATATATATATACAAAATACACATTAAATAATATAAATTTCTTTAAAACTATACAAAATACACATGAAATGATGTAAATACGTATAAAAATATATATACAAAATACACATTAAATAATGTAAAATCGCGTCAAAATAAATAAACAAAATGTCAGTAAAAGAATGTGTATTTGTATGAAAATAGATATACAAAATACACATAAAATAACCTAAATTTTTATCAAACTATATACAAAAATACTCAAATTTTTTTTTAATTTGTATGAAAATAAATATACAAAATACACATAAAATTAGGTAAATTTGTATTGAAATACATACACAAAATACACATAAAATAATGTAAATTTGAATGAAAATACATAAACAAATAGACTTAAAATAACGTAAATTTGTATAAAAATATATGTACAAAACACAAATAGAATAATGTAAAATCGTATCAAAATAAATACACAGAATATTAATAAAATAATGTAAATTTGTATGAAAATAAAGAAGCAAAAAACCCATAAAATAACGCATTTTTTTTTATTTATAAAATATATATACCAAAATACACATCAAAAAATTAAATTTGTGTTAAAATAAATATACAAAAAACACATACAATAAGGTAAATTTGTATTGAAATAGATATGCAAAATACATATAAAACAATGTAAATTTGTTTCAAAATATATATACGAATACACATAAAATAACGTAGATTTCTATAAAAATATATGTAGAAAATACACATAAAATGAAGTAAATACGTATATGAAAATGTATACAAAATACACATAAAATAATGTAAATTTGTATCAAAATAAAGAAACAAAATACCAATAAAAGAATGTGTATTTGTATGAATATAAATATACAAAATACACATAAAATAACGTATATTTATATAAAACTATATACAAAAATACACAGAAGTAATTAAATTTGTATGAAAATATATACAAAATACACACGAAATAAGCTAAATTTGAATTGAAATATATATACAAAATACATGAAATAAAGTAAATTTGTATCAAAATATTTATACAAATACACATATAATAACGTAAATTTGTATGAAAATATATAAACAAAATACACATTAAATAATGTAAATACGTATAAAAAAATATGTACAAAATACACATATAATCATGTAATTCGTATCAAAATAAATAAACAAAATACCAATAAAATAATATAGATTTGTATGAGTAAACGTGTATGTTGCATATTTTTTCAATACAAATTTACCTTATTATATACGCATTTTGTATATTAATTTTAATACAAATTTAATTATTCGATGTGTATTTTTGTATCTGTATTTTTATAAACATATGCTTTATTTTTTGGGTATTTTGCATCTTTATTTTCAAACAAATTTACATTATTTTATTTATATTCTGCTCATTCATTTTGATACGAATTGACATTATTCTATGTGTATTTTGTATATATTTTTCATACAAATTTACGTTATTTTATGTTTAAAAATATGTACAAAATACACATATAATCATGTAATTCATATCAAAATAAATAAATAAAAAACCAATAAAATAATATAAATTTGTATGAGTAAACGTGTATGTTGCATATTTTTTCAATACAAATTTACCTTATTATATTCGCATTTTGTATATTAATTTTAATACAAATTTAATTATTCGATGTGTATTTTTGTATCTGTATTTTTATAAACATATGCTTTATTTTTTGGGTATTTTGCATCTTTATTTTCATACAAATTTACATTATTTTATTGATATTCTGCTCATTCATTTTGATACGAATTGACATTATTCTATGTGTATTTTGTATATATTTTTCATACAAATTTACGTTATTTTATGTGTATTTGTTTATATATTTTGACACAAATTTACAATATTTTATGGGTATTTTGTATATACTTTTCAAAAGAAATTTACCTAGTTTTATGTGTATTTTGTATATCTATTTTCATACAAAATGAAATTATTTCTATGTATTTTTGTATATATTTTAATACAAATTTTAGTTATGTTATGTGTATTTTGTAAATTTATTTTCATTCAAATATATATTATTTTATTGGTGTTTTGTTGATTTAAATTGATACGAATTTACATTATTTCATATGTACTTTGTATATATATTTTTATACGCTTTTACATTATTTAATATTTATTTTGAATATATATTTTTATACAAATTCATGGTATTTCATGTGTATTTGTATATATATTTTTATATAAATTTACATTATTTTATGTGTATTTTGTACATATATATTTTTTACAAATCTACCTTATTTTATGTTTATTTTGTATGTGTATTTTGTATATTTATATTTATCCAAATACACATTCTTTTATTGGTATTTTGTTTATTTATTTTAAATCGAATTTACATTATTTTATGTGTATTTTGTATACATTTTTTTATACGTATTTACTTAGTTTTAAGTGTATTTTGTATATATATTTTTATAGAAATCTACGTTTTTTTTATTTGTATTCGTATATATATTTTGAAACAAATTTACATTGTTGAATATGTATTTTTGCATATATCTTTCAATACAAATTTACCTTATTGTATGTGCATTTTGTATATTTATTTCAATGCAAATTTTAATATTTTAAGTGTATTTTGGTATATATATTTTTTTAAGATTACGAAAATTTGAATAAAAATATATACAAAAAAACAAAAAAATAAATTTCAATTTGTATGAAAATAGATATACAAAATACACATATAATTAGTTAAATTTGTATTTAAATACATGTACGAAATACACATAAAATAATGTAAATTTGTATGAAATGAAAACAAATTCACATAAAATTCGCGTCAAAATAAATAAACAAAATATCAATAAAAGAATGTGTATTTGTATGAAAATAGATACACAAAATACAGATAAAATAACCTAAATTTGTATCAAACTTCGTACAAAAATACACAAAAATATTTTAAATTTGTTTGAAAATAAATATACAAAATACACATAAAATTAGGTATATTTGTATTGAAATACATACACAAAATTCACATAAAATAATGTAAATTTGAATGAAAATACATAAACAAATACACTTAAAATAACGTAAATTTGTAAAAAAAATATGTACAAAACACAAATAGAATAATGTAAAATCGTATCAAAATAAATACACAGAATATTAATAAAATTATGTAAATTTGTATGAAAATAAAGAAGCAAAACACCCATAAAATAACGCATCTTTTTTATTTATAAAAATATATATACCAAAATACACATCAAAAAATTTAATTTGTATTAAAATAAATATACAAAAAACACATACAATAAGGTAAATTTGTATTGAAATAGATATGCAAAATACATATAAAAAAATATATATACAAAATACACATAAAATGAAGTAAATACGTATAAAAAAATGTATACAAAATACACATAAAATAATGTAAATTCGTATCAAAATAAATAAACAAAATACCAATAAAAGAATGTGTATTTGTATAAATATAAATATACAAAATACACATAAAATAACGTAAATTTATATAAAACAAAAATACCCAGAAGTAATTAAATTTGAATGAAAATATATACAAAATACACACAAAATAAGCTAAATTTGAATTGAAATATATATACAAAATACATGAAATAAAGTAAATTTGTATCAAAATATTTATACAAATACACATATAATAACGTAAATTTGTATGAAAATATATAAACAATGTACAAAATACACATATAATCATGTCATTCGTATCAAAATAAATAAACAAAATACCAATAAAATAATATAGATTTGTATGAGTAAACGTGTATGTTGCATATTTTTTCAATACAAATTTACCTTATTATATACGCATTTTGTATATTAATTTTAATATATGTGTATTTGAATATATATTTTGATACAAATTTACATTATTTTACGTATTTTCTATATTTATTTCAATTCAAATTTAGCTTATTTTATGTGTCTTTTGTATATCTATTTTCATACAAATTTAATTATTTTTGTATATTTTTGTATATAGTTTTATACAATTTTACGTTATTTTATGTGTATTTTGTATATTTATATTTATACAAGTAAACATTCTTTTATTGGCATTTAGTTTATTTATTTTGATACGAATTTACATTATTTGATGTGTATTTTGTATACATTTTCTTATACGTATTTACTGCATTTTATGTGTATTTTGTATATATATTTTTATAGAAATCTACGTTATTTTATGTGTATTCGTATATATATTTTGAAACAAATTTACATTGTTTTATATGTATTTTGCATATCTATTTCAATACAAATTTACTTTATTTTATGTGCATTTTGTATATTTATTGAAATACAAATTTAAATATTTTATGTGTATTTTGGTATATATATTTTCATAAAAATTGCGTTGTTTTATGGGTATTTTGCATCTTTATTTTCATACATATTTACATTATTTTATTAATATTCTGTGTATTTAGTTTGATACTATTTTACATTATTCTATTTGTGTTTTGTATATATTTTAGTATACATATTTACATTATTTAATGTGTATTTTCTATATATATATTTCAAACAAATTTACGTTATTTTAAGTGTATTTGTTTATATATTTTCATTCAAATTTACATTATTTTATGTGTATTTTGTATATGTATTTCAATAGAAATTTAACTAGTTTTATGTGTATTTTATATTTATATTTTTATACAAATTTAAATTATTTTTGTGTATTTTTGAATAGACTTTTATACAAATTTACAATATTTTATGTGTATTTTGTATATTTATTTTCATACAAATACACATTCTTTTATTGATATTTTGTTTATTTATTTTGATGCGAATTTACATTATTTAATGTGTATTGTGTATATATATTTTTATACGTATTAACGTCATTTCATGTGTATTTTGTATATATATTTCTATAGAAATATACGTTATTTTATGTGTATTCGTATATATATTTTAAAACAAATATGCATTGTTTTATGTGCATTTTGTATATTTTTTCAATACAAATTTCCCTTATTGTACGTGCATTTTGTATATTAATTTTAATACAAATTTAATTATTCTATGTGTATTCTTGTATATGTATTTAAAAAAAATATGCTTTATTTTATGGGTATTTTGCATCTTTTTTTTCATACAAAATTACATTATTTTATTGATATTCTGTGTATTTATTTTGATACGATTTTACATTATTCTATGTATATTTTGTATATCTATTTTATACAAATGTACGTTATTTTATGTGAATTTGTTTTCATTTCATACAAATTTACATTATTTTATGTGTATTTTGTACATGTATTTAAATACAAATTTAACTAATTATATGTGTATTTTGTATATCTATTTTCATACAAATTGAAATTTATTTTTTTGTTTTTTTGTATATACTTTTATTCAAATGTTCGTTATTTTATGTGTATTTTGTATATTTATTTTCCTACAAATATACGTTCTTTTATCGGAATTTTGTTCATTTATTTTGATACGAATTTTCATTTTTTTAGGTGTATTTGATATATATATTTTTATACTTATTTACATAATTTTATATGTATTTTGAATATATATTTTCATAGAAATTTACTCTATATGTATATACAAAAAAACACAAAAATGATTTAAATTTGTATGAAAATAAATATACAAAATACACATAAAATTAGATAAATTTGTATTGAAATACATATACAAAATACACGTAAAATAATGTAAATTTGAATGAAATTATATAAACAAATACACTTAAAATGACGTTAATTTGTATAAAATATATATAAAAAATACACATTAAATAATGAAAATATGTATAAAAAAATAAATAGAAAACACAAATAGCATAATATAAAATCGTATCAAAATATATACACAGAATATTAATAAATTAATGTACATTTGTATGAAAACTAAGATGCAAAATACCTATAAAATAACGCATTTTTTATAAAATTATATATACTAAAATACACATAAAATATTTAAATTTGTATTAAAATAAATATACAAAATGCACATACAATAAGGTAAATTTGTATTGAAATAGATATGCAAAAAAACATATAAAACAATGTAAATTTGTTTCAAAATATATATACGAATA
Organism: Eriocheir sinensis; assembly: GCF_024679095.1. Classification (NCBI taxonomy): domain Eukaryota; kingdom Metazoa; phylum Arthropoda; class Malacostraca; order Decapoda; family Varunidae; genus Eriocheir; species Eriocheir sinensis. Next base: position 4,770,742 of record NC_066557.1, read on the forward strand.
CACATAAAATAACGTAGATTTCTATAAATATATATATACAAAATACAAATAAAATTAAGTAAATACGAATCAAAAATGTATACAAAATACACATAAAATAATGTAAATTCGTATAAATATAAATAAACAAAATACCAATAAGAGAATGTGTATTTGTATAAATATAAATATACAAAATGCACATAAAATAACGTAAATTTGTATAAAACTATATACAAAAATACACAGAAGTAATTAAATTTGTATGAAAATAGATATACAAAATACACACAAAATAAGCTAAATTTGAATTGAAATATATATACAAAATACATAAAATAAATTAAATTCGTTTCAAAATATTTTTAACAAATACACATATAATAACGTTAATTTGTAAAAAAAAATATATAAACAAAATACACATTAAGTAATGTAAATACGTATAAAAAAATATTTACAAAATACACTAATAATCAAGTCATTCGTATCAAAATAAATAAACAAAAAACTAATTAAATAATGTAAATTTGTATGAGAAAACATATACAAAATACACATAAAATACGGTTTCAAGTTTCTATAAAAATATATGTACAAAAATGCACATAAAATTAGTTTGCATAAAAAAATATATACAAAACACTCATTAGATAATGTAAATGAGTATAAAAATATGTATACAAAATACCTATGAAATAATCTAAATTCGTATCGAGTTAAATTAAGAAAATAACAATAAAATAATGTAATTTTGGATGAAAATATATATAAAAAACACACATAAAATAACCTAAATACAAATACAAATATACACATTAAATAATTTAAAATTGAATGAAATAAATATACAAAATACACATAAAATAAGGTTTATTTGTAATAAAATATATGTAAGAATACACATAAAATAATATAAATTTGTATGAAAATATATATACAAATACACATAAAATAACATGAATTTGTATAAAATGTTTCAAAATATATACGAATACACACAATAAAATAACGTAAATTTTTATGAAAATGTATATATAAAATACACATAAAATAGTTTAAAAACGTAGAAAAATATATATACAAAATACACATAAAATAATGTAAATTCGTAAAAAATTAAATACACAAAATTCCAATAAAAGAATGTATATTTGAAGGAAAATATATATACAAAAAACAAATAAAATAACTAAAATTTGTATAAAAATATATACAAATATACACAAAAATAATTTAAATTTGTTTGAAAATAGATATGCAAAATACACATAAAGTTAGGCAAATTTGTATTGAAATACATATACAAAACTCACATAAAATAATGTAAATTTGTATGAAAATATATAAACAAATACATATAAAATCACGTAAATTTGGATAAAATATATATATACAAAATATACATTAAATATTTTAAATATGTATGAAAATATTATAGTATATATTTTTTTATTGATATTTGCGTTATTTATGTGTATTTTGTATATGTTTTCTCATAGAAATTTACAATATTTTATTGGTATTTTGTCTATTTATTTTGATACGAATTACATGATTATTTGTGTATTTTTTACATTTTTTTATACGTATTTACATTATTAAATGTGTATTTTGTTTATATATTTTTATACAAATTTACGTTATTATATGTGTATTTGTATAGGTATTTTAATACATATTTACATTGTTTTATGTATTTTGTATATATATTTCAATTCAAATTTAGCTTATTTAATGTGTATTTTGTATATCTATTTATTTTAATACAAAATCAAATATTTTATGTTTTTTCGTATTTATATTTTTATAAAAAATGCGTTATTTTATGGGTATTTTGCATCTTAATTTTCATACATATTTACATTATTTTATTAATATTTTCTGTATTTATTTTGATACGATTTTACATTATTTTATTTGTGTTTTGTATATATTTTTTTATACATATTTACATTATTTAATGTGTTTTTTGTATATATATTTGATACAAATTTACGTTATTTTAAGTCTATATGTTTATATATTTTCATTCAAATTTACATTATTTTATGTGTATGTTGTATATGTATTTCAATACAAATTTACCTATTTTTATATGTTTTTTTGTATATTTATTTTCATACAAGTTTAAATTATTTTTGTGTATTTTTGTATATAGTTTTATACAAATTTAGGTTATTTTGTGTGTATTTTGTATATATTTTCATTCAAATTTAATTACTTCTGGGTATTTTTGTTTTATATAAATTTACGTTATTTTATGTGTATTTTGTATATTTATATTTATACAAATACACATTCTTTTATTGGTATTTTGTTTATTTATTTTGACACGAATTAACATTATTTAATGTGTATTTTGTATATATAATTTTATACGTATTTACATTATTTCAAGTGTATTTTGTATATATATTTCTATAGAAATCTGCGTTATTTTATGTGTATTCGTATATATATTTTGAAACAAATTTACATTATTTTATGTGTATTTTGCATATTATTTCAACACAAATTTACCTTATTGTATGTGCATTTTGTATATTAATTTTAATACAAATTTGATTAATCTATGTGTATTTTTGTATATGTATTTTTATAAAAATATGCTTTATTTTATGGGTATTTTGCATCTTTATTTTCATACAAATTTACATTATTTTATTGATATTCTGTGTATTTATTTTGATATGATTTTACATTATTCTATGTGTATTTTGTATATATATTTTATATAAAATGTATTTGTTTTCATTTCATACAAATCTACATTATTTTATGTGTTTTTTGTACATGTATTTAAATACAAATTTAACTAGTTATATGTGTATTTTGTATATCTATTTTGTATGTATATTTTCATAGAAATTTACTCTATTTTATGAGTATTCGTATATATATTTTGATACAAATTTACATTATTGATGTGTATTTTGCATATCTATTTCAATACATATTTACTTTATTGTACGTGCATTTTGTATATTTATTTTAATACAAACTTAACTATTTTATATGTATTTTTGTATATATATTTTTATGCAAATATGCGTTATTATATGGATATTTTGCATCTTTATTTTCATACAAATTTACATTATTTTATTGATATTCTCTTTATTTATTTTGATACGATTTAACATTATTCTATGTGTATTTTGTATTTTTTTTTTATACATATTTACATTATTTAATGTTCATTTTGTATATATATTTTATCCAAATTTACATTATTTTATGTGTATTTGTTTATATATTTTCATACAAATTTACATTATCTTATGTGTTTTTTGTATATATATTTTTCTACGTATTCAAATTATTTTACGGGTATTTTGTACATACATTTTCATAAAAAAATTACGTTATTTTATTGTGTGTATAAGTATATATTTTGATACAAATTTTATACAAATTCATGTTATTTAATGTGTATTTGTATATATATTTTCATACAAATTTATATTATTTTATGTGTATTTTTTCATATATTTCATTACAAATTTACCTTATTTTATGTTTATTTTGTATATTTATTTCATTCAATTTTAAACTATTTTATGTGTATACTTGTATTTGTATTTAGGTTATTTTATGTGTATTTTGTATATATATTTTCATCCAAAATTACATTATTTTATTAGTATTTCTTAATTTAATTCGATACGAATTTAGATTATTTCATAGATATTTTGTATACATATTTTTATACTCATTTACATTATCTAAATTGTGTTTGGTATATATATTTTTATGCAAATTTATTTTATGTTCATTTTTGTACATATATTTTTATATGTACAATTACGTAAATACAAATACAAATATACACATAAAATAATTTAAAATTGAATGAAATATATATACAAAATAATCATAAAATAAGGTAAATTTGTAATGAAAAATATGTAAAAAAAAACCGTAAAATAGTATAAATTTGTATGAAAATATATATACAAATACACATAAAATAACATGAATTTGTATAAAATTTTTATCAAAATAAATAGGAATACACAAAATAAAATAATGTAAATTTTTATTAAAATATATATATAAAATACACATAAAATAATATAAATACGTAGAAAAATATATATACAAAATACACATAAAATAATGTAAACTTGTATCAATATAAATAAACAAAATTATAATAAAAGATTGTATATTTGTAGGAAAATATATATACAAAATACAAATAAAATAACTAAAATTTGTATAAAAATAAATACAAAAATACACAAAAATAATTTAAATTTGTTTGAAAATAGATATGCAAAATACATATAAAGTTAGGCAAATTTGTATTGAAATACATATACAAAATACACATAAAATAATGTAAATTTGTATGAAAATATATAAACAAATACACATAAAATAACGTAAATTTGGATAAAATATATATACAAAATATACATTAAATAATGTAAATATGCATAAAAATAGTTATACAAAATACACATACAATAATGTTAAATCGTATCAAAATAAATAAACAGAATATCAATAAAATAATTTAAATTTGTATGAAAATAAAGATGCAAAATACCCATATAATAACGCATATATGCATAAAAATATATATACAAAAATACACATGAAATAATTAAATTTGTATTGAAATAAATATACAAAATGCATATACAATAAAGTAAATTTGTATTGAAATACATGTGCAAAATACACATCACTAATGTAAATTTGTATCAAAATATATATACGAATACACATTAAATAGAGTAAATTTCTATGAAAATATACATACAAAATACATATAAAATGATGTAAATAGTATAAAAATATATATACCAAATACACCTAAAATAATGTAAATTCGTATCAAAATAACCAAACAAAATTCCGTTAAAGAACGTATATTTGTAGGAAAATAAATTTGTATAAAAATATATACAAAAAAAACAAAAATAATTTCAATTTTTATGAAAATTGATATACAAAATACACATAAAATAATGAAAATTTGTATGAAATGAAAACAAATAAACATAAAATAATGTACATTTGTATTAAATATATATACAAAATACACATAGAAAATAATGTAAAATCGTATCAAAATAAATACACAAAATATCAATAAAATAATGTAAATTTGTATGAAAATAAAGATGCAAAATACCAATAAAATAAAGCATATTTTTATAAAAATACATATACATAAATACACTTTCAATAATTAGATTTGTAGTAAAATTAATATACAAAATGCACATACAATAAGGTAAATTTTTATTAAAAAAATATGCAAAATACACATAAAACAATGTAAATTTGTTTCAAAATATATATACGAATACACATAAAATATCGCAGATTTCTATAGAAATATATATACAAAATACACTTGAGATGCTGTAAATACGTATAAAAATATATATACAAAATAGACATTAAATAATGTAAATTCGTGTCATAATAAATAAACAAAATATCAATAAAAGAATTTGTATTTGTATGAAAATAGATATACAAAATACACATAAAATAACGTAAATTTGTATAAAACTATATACAAAATACACAAAATAATTTAAATTTATTTGAAAATAAGTATACAAAATACACAAAAAATTAGGTAAATTTGTATTGAAATACATTTACAAAATACACATAAAATAATGTAAATTTGAATGAAAATATATAAACAAATACACTTAAAATAACGTAAATTTGTATAAATATATATATAAAAATACATTAAATAATGTAAATATGTATAAAAATATATACAAAACACAAATAGAATAATATAAAATCGAAGGAAAATAAATACAGAGAATATTAATAAAATAATGTAAATTGTATGTATGAAAATAAAGGAGCAAAATATCCATAAATAACGCATTTTCTTTTAATATATATTCCAAAATAAAATAAATATACAACATGCAAATACAATAAGGTAAATTTATATTGAAATGCAAAATACATATAAAACAATGTAAATTTTTTTTCAAAATATATATACGAATACACATAAAATAACGTAGATTTCTATAAAAATATATATAAAATGAAGTAAATACGTATAAAAAAATTTTTACAAAATACACATAAAATAATGTAAATTCGTATCAAAATAAATAAACAAAATTCCAATAAAAAAATGTGTATTTGTATAAAAATAAATATACAAAATACACATAAAATATCGAAAATTTATATAAAGCTATATAAAAAAATACACAAAAGTAGTTAAATTTGTATGAAAATAGATATACTAAATCCACATATAATAAAATAAATTTGAATTGAAATATATATATATATATATATATATATATATATATATATATATATATATATATATATATATATATATATATATATATATATATATATATATATATATATATATATATATATATATATATATATATATATATATATATATATATATATATATATATATATATATATATATATATATATATATATATATATATATATATATATATATTGATTGACAAATACATATAATAACGTAACAGTGTATAAAAACACATAAACAAAATACACATTAAATAATGTAAATACGTATAAAAAAATATGTAGAAAATACACATATAATAATATAATGTAAATTTGTATGAGAAAACATATACAAAATACATATAAAATAACGATAATTTCTTTAAAAATATATGTACAAAAATGCACATCAAATAAAGTAAATTTGCATCAAAATATATATACAAAACACACATTAAATAATGTAAATACGTATAAAAAAATGTATAAAAAATACCTTTGAAATAATCTAAATTCGTATCGAATTAAATTAACAAAATACCAATAAAATAATGTAGTTTTGGATGAAAATGTATATAGAAAATACAAATAAAATAACCTAAATGCAAATACAAATATACACACAAAATAATCTAAAATTGCATGAAATGAATATATGAAACAAACATAAAATAAGGTAAATTTGTAATGAAATATATGTAAAAATACACATAAAATAGTTTAAATTTGTATGAAAATATGTATTCAAATACACATAAAATAACATGGATTTGTATAAAATTTGTATCAAAATATATATACGAGATACACATAAAAAACGAAAATTTTTATGAAAATATATCCAAAATACACATAAAATAATGTAAATACGTAGAAACATATATATACAAAATACACATAAAGTAATGGAAATTCGTATCAAAATAAATAAACAAAATTGCAATAATAGAATGTACATATGTGGGAAAATATATATACAAAATACAAATAAAATAACTAAAATTTGTATAAAAATTTATACAAAAATACGCAAAAATAATTTAAATTTGTTTGAAAATAGATAGGCAAAATACACATAAAATTAGGCAAATTTGGATTGAAATACATATACAAAACACTGTAAAATAATGTAAATTTGAATTAAAATATATGTACAAATTCACTTAAATTAACGTAAATTTGTATAAAATATATATATAAAATCACATTAAATAATGTAAATATGTATACAAAAATATATACAAAATACACATATAATAATGTCAATTCGTATCAAAATGAATGAGCAGAATATCAATAAAATAATGTAAATTTGTATGAAAATTAAGATGCAAAATACTCCCAAAATAGCGCATTTTTTTAAAATATATATACAAAACACACATAAAATATTTGAATTTGTATTAAAATAAATATACGAAATGCACACAATAAGGTAAATTTGTAGTTAGATAGATATGCAAAATACATATAAAACAATGTAAATTCGTTGTCGAATAGAAATTCAACAAAATACCAATAAATAATGTAATTTTGGAATGAAAATATATATATAAGAAAATACACATAAAATAACCCAAATACAAAATACAAAATATACACATAAAATAATTTCAAGAATTGAATAGAAATTAATATACAAAATAGAAGCATATAAAATAAAGGTAAAATTTGTAATAGAAATATATACAAAATACACATTAAAATAAATGTGAAATTTGATGAAGAAAATATATATACAAATACACATAAAATAACATGAATTTGTATATAAATATATTTTCAAAATAAACATTAAATAATGTAAATGCGTATAAAAATATATATACAAAGTACATATAAAATAATGTAAATTCGTATCAAAATAAATCAACAAAATACTATTAAATAATATTTATTTGAATGCAAATAAATTTACAAAATACATATAATATAAGTAAAATTTGTATTAAAATATATACAAAAATACCCAGAAATAATTTCAATTTATATGAAATTAGATATACTAAATGCACATGAAACTGGGGTAAATTTCTTTTGAAATATATATATATATATAAAAAATACCCATAAAATATTGTAAATTTGTGTCAAAATATATCAACAAATACACAAAAAATATCGTAAATTTGTATAAAATATATATACAAAATACACATTAAATAATGGAAAAGTGTATAAAAATATATATACAAAATACGCATAGAATATTGTAAAATCGTATCAAAATAAATGAACAGAATATCAATAAAATAATACAAATTTCTATGAAAATAAAGATGTAAAATACCCATAAAATAACGCATATTTGTATAAAAATATATATACAAAAATACACATAAAATAATTAAATTTGTATTAAAATATATATGCAAAATGCACATACAATAAGATAAATTTGTATTGAAATACATTTGCAAAGTTCACATCAAATAATCTAAATTTGTATTAAAATATGTATTCGAAAACACATAAAATAGCGTAAATTTCTATGAAAATATATATAAAAAATACACATGAAATGAGGTAAATACGAATAAAAATATATATACAAAATACACCTAAAATAATGTAAATTCGTATCAAATTCAATAAACTGAATTTCAATAAAAGAATGTATATATGTAGGAAAATAAATATTCAAAAAAAATATATAATATAACTAACAGTTGTATAAAAATACATACAAAAATACACAAAAATAATTTCAATTTGTATGAAAATACACATACAAAATACACATAAAATCAGATAAATTTGTATTGAAATACATATAAAAAATACACATAAAATAATGTAAATTTTTAAGAAAATATATAAACAAATAGACATAAAGTAAAGTATATAAGTATAAAATATATATAGAAAATGCACATTAAATAATATAAATATGTAAAATAAAATATAAACAAAATACACATAGAACAATGTTAAATTGTATCAAAATAAATTCACAGAATATCAATAAAATAATGTAAAATTGTAAGAAAATAAAGATGCAAAATAATCATATAAAAAGCATATTTTTATGAAAATATATAAACAAAATTACATATCAAATAGTTAGATTTGTATTAAAATAAATATACAAAATACACATACAATATGGTAAATTTGTATTGAAATAGATATGAAAAAAAACACATCAAACAATGTAAATTTGTTGCAAAATATATATACGGATAAACATAAAAAAACGTAAATTTCTATAAAAATATATATAATAAATACACATAAAATGATGTTAATACGTATAAATATATATATACAAAATACACATAAAATAATGTAAATTCGTACCAAAATAAACAAAAAAAGTACCAATAGAAGAATGTGAATTTGTATGAAAATAAATATACAAAATATACATAAAATAACGTAAATTTGTATAAAACTCTATACAAAAATATACAAAAGTAATTTAAATTTCCATGAAAATAGATATACAAAATATGTATCAAATAAAATAAATTTGTATTGAAATATATATAAAAAATACATAAAATAATGTATATTTTTATCAAAATAATTAAACAAATACATAAACTTTTATCAAAATAATTAACTCAATACATAAAACCAGCGTAAATTTGTTTTTAAAAATATATATACAAAGCCCCCATACAAATAAATAATGTAAATTGCATCAAAAAAGATATATACGAATACCACATAAAATAGAGAGTCAATTCTGTATGAAAACTATGTATACAAAATACATATAAAATGATAAAACAAATATAAAAATATATATACCAAAATACTTCCTAAAATAATGTAAAGCATCGTATCAAAATAAATAAATAAAATTCCGATAAAAAAGAAAGTATATTTGTAAAATAAATATACAAAATACATAAAATATGAATTTGCATAAATATACAAAAAAAAAAAAATCAATTTAACAAGAAATAGATACATACAAAATACACATATAATTTAATTTGTATTTAAATACATATTACCAAAAGTACACACATAAAATAATGTGTAAATTTGTATGAAATGAAAGCAAATACACCATAAAAATAACATACATTTATAAAATATGTATGCAAATACACATAGAATAATGTAAAATCATTAATCCAAAATAAATACTGCCAAATATAACACAAAATAAAAAATAAAATGTGTATTTGTATGAATATAAAGATGCAAAATACCTATAAAAAAAAAGTATATTTTTATAAAAATATATATACAAAATACACATAGAATAATTAAATTTGTATTAAATTAATATTCCAAAATGCACATACAATAAAATAAATTGTGTATTGAAAAATATGCAAAATACACATAAAACAGTTAAACTTGTTTCAAAATATATGAAAAACTCACATAAAAATAACGTGGAATTTCTAAAGAAATATATATACAAAATACATGATTGAAATGAGTAATTACGTATAAAAATGTATATACAAAATACACATTAAATAAATGTGCAAGTCTGGCGTCAAAATAAATAAACAAAATATCGATAAAAGAATGCGTATTTGTATGAAAATAGATATACAAAATACACATAAAATAACCTAATTTTGTATAAAAATATATACAAAATACACAAAAAAATTTAAACTTGTATGAAAATAAATATACAAAATACTCATAAAATTAGATAAATTTGTCTTGAAATACGTATACAAAATACACATATATGTGTATTTGAATAAATATTTTGATACAAATTTACATTATTTTATTTATTTTGTATATTTATTTCAATACAGTAGCTTCATTTTATGTGTTTTTTGTATATCTATTTTCATACAAATTAAAATTATTTTATTTTAATTTTCATATCAGTTTTATACAATTTTTACGTTATTTTATATTATTATTTTGTATATTATATTTATACAAATACACATTCTTTTATTGGTATTTTGTTTATTTATTACAATGCAATTCACATCCTTTTATATTCTTATTTTATATACATTTTCTTATACGTATTTACTTAATTTATATTACATTTTGTATATATATTTTAGCATGAAATCCCCGTTATTTATAATAGTATTCAATATATATATTTTGAAACATATTTACATTGTTTCTCTATGTCCTCCTATCTTCCTTTTAAATTACACTTATTGTATGTGCATTTTATATATTATTGTAATACAAGTTTAAATATTTTATATGTATTTTAGTATATATCATTTAAAAAAAGGCATTATTTTATGGGTATTTTGCATCTTATTTCTCATACAAAATTTATTATATTTATTAATATTCTGTGTATTTATTTTGATACGATTTTTACTATTATTATATTGTGTTTTTTATATATATTTTTATACATATTTACATTATTTAATAGTATTTGTATATATATAACATACTCTAAATTTACGTTAATTTAAAAGTGTTCTATTTATATATTTTTCTTCAAATTTACATTATTTTGCTATGTATGTATGTATTTCAATACAAATTTACCTAATTTGCATGTATTATTTGCTATATTTATTTTTCATACAAATTTAAATTATTTTTAGTATTTTTTTGTAAATAGTTTTATTCAAATTTACGTTATTTTATGTATTTTGTATGTATTTTCATACAAATACACATTCTTTTATTGATATTTTGTTTATTTATTTTGACACAAGAAAATTTACATTATTTAATGTTAATATTTTATTATTATATATTTATACGTATTTACATAATTTCATGTGTATTTTGTGAAAATATTTCTATAGAAATCTACGTTATTTTTGTGTATTCATTATATATTTGAAACAATCTACATTATTTTTATGTTAAATTTGTGTTAAATACATGTACAAAATACACATAAAATAATGTAAATTGGTATGAAATGAAAACAAATACACATAAAATAATACATTTGTATAAAATATATATACAAAATACATAAAGATAATATAAATTGTATAAAATAAATACACAGAATATCAATAAAATAATGTATATTTGTATAGAAAAGATGCAAAATAATAGCAAATAAACATATTTTATAAAAATTCACTTATACAAAATACACAGAGTAATTAAATTTGTATTAAAATTTATACAAAATGCACATACAATAAAAGGTAAATTGTAGTAAAAAATATGCAAAATACACATAAAACAATGTAAATTTGTTAAATATATATATACGAATACACATAAAATAATATAGATTTCTATAGAAATATATATACAAAATACACATGAAATGATGTAAATACGTATAAAAATATAAATACAATATACACATTAAATAATGTATATTCGTGTCAAAATAAATAAACAAAATATCAATAACAGAAGGTGTATTTGTATGAAATAGATGTAAAATACATAAAATAATGTAAATTTCTGTTAAACTATATACAAAATACAAATTATTTCAATTTGTGTGAAAATAAATATACAAATACATATAAAATTAAGTAGAATTTAAGTGATATGCATATACAAAATACACTTAAAACCAATTTGTATAAAAATATATATATACATATATATATATATATATATATATATATATATATATATATATATATATATATATATATATATATATAAATACATTAAATAATGAAAATATGTATAAAAAATATATATACAAAACACAAATCAGAAATACGTAAATAGTATCAAAATAATACACAGAATATTAATAAAATAATGTAAATTTGTATATAAAATACACAAGATAATATTAAATCGTATCAAAATAAATAAACAAAAATATCAATAAAAATAATATAAATTTGTGTGAAAATAAAAGATGCAAAATATCCATAAAGGCCCCACAAAAATCCCTCATAACAAAAATCAAGTTTCTCAATGGGAGACAAATGACACACCTGACCTTAATTAACGCTGAATACCGTGACTGTAAAAACGCAGGTGACCCTCGTCCCGTTTTCTTCCTGAAAGAGCCGATTGCTCAATCGACGAGGACAGAAAAAGAGGAGGAGGAGGAGGAGGAGGAGAGAGGGAAAAGGAAAAGGAGGAGGTGGAAGAGGGTGAGGAGTAATGAGAGGAAAGATATAAAGGACTATGATAAATCAGTCAATCAATGGGGGCATACGCCGGGGAGCGCGTCGCCTTACCCACCCTACGACGCCAACGGAGAAGGGGGGGGGGGGGTTATGATGAAGAATGATGCTATAATATTAATGTCAATAATAATAATAATAATAATAATAATAATAATAAATGCGGACAATATGCTAAACGTCAGTACTTGTTAGGTCACTCACATAAAAACTCTCTCTCTCTCTCTCTCTCTCTCTCTCTCTCTCTCTCTCTCTCTCTCTCTCTCTCTCTCTCTCTCTCTCTCTCTCTCTCTCTCTCTCTCTCTCTCTCTCTCTCTCTCTCTCTAACCCAATCAGTATTCTCAGCACACTTTCAAAAGCGTACTCATCACACTCACAGTCACCGCATCATCAGCAAACCCACCACCACCGCAACCATCACCACCACTACCACCACCACCCTCCCCATCTCAACCCCCACCACCACTGCCACTACCCCCAACCACCACCATCGCCCTCTCAACTGCCATCACCACCAAAACCACAACCACCACCCTCACTATCATCACCCTCTCCACCACCACCTCCACCACCACCGCCCTCACCACCACTACTTCCACCACCAAACGTACCCATTTTTTTTGGTACACACACAAAAAAATAAAAAAACTAGAGTGGGTACAGTTACAGAGAGAGAGAGAGAGAGAGATATGCGGGTGCGGTCCATGATTTCGAGTTTTTTTCATTTATCTTCATTTGTCGCTTTCTAAAAACAGGCGACAACAACAACAACAACAACAACAACAACAAACTCAAGAGGAGGAGGAGGAGGAAGAAGAGGAGGAAGAGGAGGAAAGAAAGGCAGATAAATAAGTAAAGGTGGAAAGTGTAATGCAGAGGAAGGAGGGAGGGAGAGGAGAGAGAGAGACATGTTGCAAAATCATAGCAAATTAAGGAGGGAAGGAAGGGGAGAGAAAGGGAGATAAAGGAAGTAGAGAGGAAGGGAAGAAAGATGTCAGAGGTATGAAAAGGGGAGGAGAGATAAAAGGAGGCAGGAAGGAAAGGAGGGAGGGAGGGAGAGGAGAGAGAGAGACATGTTGCAAAGTCATAGCAAATTAAGGAGGGAAGGAAGGGGAGAGAAAGGAAGTAGAGAGGAAGGGAAGAAAGATGTCAAGAGGTATAAAAAGGGAGGAGAGATAAAAGGAGGCAGGGAGGGAAGGAGGGAGGAACACAGGTAGGGAGGGAGGGAGGGCAGGTAATGGTAGACAGAGGTAAAGGTAGTAATTTGTCCCGCCAGACTCACAATGCCGCTCCACCTCAACAAGTGCGCATCGTCATTTCTTTTTTTCAGTGGAGGTCAACTGGAAAAAAATGCAAATAACGCTCTTCGTCTCCCGCTTTCTACTGACCGTCTTCTACCGCCGCAGTGATGCCTCCTTCTATTTTTTTTTTTTTTTTTTTTTTGTCGCCATTTTCATGCTGACTGCTCCTCTGAAATTCATAACTTGATAACTTGATAACTTGATAACTGCGTGTCTCCCCTCCCGAGGCCTCACCGCACACGGCCTTCTACTCCTGCTCATCGTAATGTTGTCCAAATTCCTCATGCAAGAGTTTACCCGTATCTTCATTCTGTCACTCTTTTCATTGGTAAACTCGGAAACAGTCTTCCTTCGTCTGTATTTCCTCCTCCCTGTATTTTCTCTTCCCTGTATTTTCTTCTCCCGCACACGACTGTCTACCCAGTGTTGTCCGAATCTCTAATGCAAGAGTTAACCAGCATCTTCATTCCTTCACCCTTTTCATTGGTAAACTCAGAAACAGCCTTCCTTCGTCTGTATGTTTTCCTCGCTTCGACCTGAACGCTTTCAAGAGTGAAACAAGATCTTGGAGTGAAGCTTCAAAGCAGCCCGCCAACCGAACCTTGACCCTCTCTTATGGAACCTCTTGTCCTGTTTACGGGAGCAGCGCATAGCGGGCCTTTTTTTGTCATTCTGGGTCGACCTTGAGCTGCCCCCTTTGATATAAACTAAACCAAGATGATTTTACTTTATGGAAAGAAAAAACTCACATATGTATAGTTAATAAAAAGAGTTCGATGTGGAATTAAGGTAAAGTTTATACGTGGTGGGAAAATAGTAAAAGGTAGGTTATCTTGACCCCTGGAAGTCAAGCGGTTTCGCCTCCTGCTTTCTATTTATTTATGGTCACTAAGGGGGGGAGCTCGTGACAGGTAAATCACCATGACACCTGTAAATCAAGTTGCCCTCAGTCTTTCTCTAATTAACCTGACAAGGCGTGTACATCGTTTTTGCATTACATCACCACCATCACCACCATCACCACCACCATCACTACCATCACCGCCACCACCTCCTCTTGCCCTACTTACGTCTGTCATACTGTCCACTCCAACGCCACCACCACCACCACCAATCCATCCCACCACCACCACCACCACCACCACCATCACTACCACCACCACCAATCCATCCCACCACCACCACCACCACCACTATCACCATCACTACCATCACCACCATCACTACCACTCCATCCCCACCACCATCACTACCATCACCGCCACCACCACCATCACCACCACCATCACCATCACCACCACTCCATCCCCACCACCATCACTACCATCACCGCCACCACCACCATCACCACCACCACCATCACCACCATCATCACCATCACCACCACTCCATCCCCACCACCATCACTACCATCACCGCCACCACCTCCTCTTGCCCTACTTACGTCTGTCATACTGTCCACTCCAACGCCACCACCATCACCACCACCACCACCACTACCATCACCACCACCATCACCATACCACCACCGCCATCACCTTCACCACCACCCTTCACTACTACCAACACACCATCCCCATCACCATACCACCACCTTCACCACCACCACCATCACCATCCCTACCACCATCACCACACCACCACCACCATCACCACACCACCACTACCATTCGATTACCAACAACAACAACAACAACAACAACAACAACAACACAGTCCCATAATCTCCACCATACAACCGCCCCACCCCTTCTTGTCCTACATACGCCTGTCATACTATCCACATTGCCCACGCCAGCACTCCATCCTACCCACCACCACCACCACCAGCACTTTAACACTAGGTCATCAGCATCTACCTATCTTCCACCACCTCCAGGCGTCCCATCACACCAGCAGCAGCAGCATCCCCACCAGCATCACCACCAGCCCCAGACACTCCTCCACACATCCTTCACGTCCTCTTCACGTGTGTGTGTGTGTGTGTGTGTGTGTGCGCGCCCTTGAAACGTAGACTTGAATGGGCTACTTTAGTTAACTCCCTCCCTCCCTATATATGAATCTACCTATCTATCTGTCTATCTATCTATTTAACTATCTCTCTATCTACTTATCTATCTATTTATCTATCTTATTCTCTTTCTTACCTTTCGTTGTTTATCAATTTGCCTCTTTGTATCAATTTATCCTTTATCCTACCTTATTCTAGTTAACTTTCTTTGTCTGTTTATCTTTCTGTTTTTTTCCTATCTTTCCTTCTTCCTTTCCTTTCCTTTTTTTCCTATGCTACATCTTACCCTCTCTTTTACTATTAACCCTTCCCTCCCTCCCTCTTTCCCTCCCAATACTCAACAACAACAACAACAACAACAACAACAACAACAACAACAACAACAACAACAACAACAGACAACAGAGAACAAAACAACAACAACATCGACAACTCTGATGATGAATGTTCACCACGACGGACCACTTAAGTATCTTCCCGGAATCCCTTGTATCCGCATGCTGGCCTCTCGTTGTCTCCTTGTGTCATGACGCGTTACAATCACTGGCATTATTTTTTTCATTATTATTGTTACCTGGAGCAAGCGAGGACAGCCTTTCAACAAGCACAGGGGAAGCCAACCTGAAACTTCTCTTAACCTTGGTGACGGCAGCGGTGAAAGGGAGAGAGATAGAGATAAAATAAATGAGACTTGCAAGCGGAAAGACAGACACACAAGCAGGTAGAAAGACAGACTGAGAAATTGACAATGAAGGGCACAGACAGAGACACAGACAGACCGACTAACCGACAGACAGACAGACAGATAGACTCAACAGAACAGAAGGTAGGCGGTGGCTGAGTGGTTAGCGCGCGGGCCCCGGATTCACCGCGCTATGGACGACGTCGGTTCGAATCCGCCCGCTACCTCCTGGGATTTTTCTGTCACCACCGAGTGGCCTAAGACTACCCACATGCTGTCCTGAAGACCACCCATCAACCCGGACTCTAGAAGAAACAGTCCAAGTGTATCAAGAATGACTTCCAGGGGGCAGCATGAGCCTAGCATAAATGGCGCCACTATAAAAATTGCCTGCTCCATGACGGGCTTGGGCAAGGCCTACTCTCGTAGGCCTTGGCTTGGGCCGACCGGCGCTACAGGTGAAGCCATAAACACACACACACACACACACACACACACACACACACACAGAGGCAGACGAGACGAATAAAAACAGGTAGAGGTGATATAAGTCTGGACAGGTAAGGCAAGGTGTATAGGGGAGACGTGAGGAGGAGGGGGAGGAGGAGGAGGGATAACACCAACTACCGTGAGATATTACAAGAGGAGGTAGAATAAGAGGAAGGTAAATATAACAAGGAGGATGAAGAAGTGGAGGCGGAGGGGGAGAACAAGAAGGTAGAGGAGGAGGACAATTATAGGAGTGACATGAAGAAATTCATAAGTAATTGAAGAAGAAGAAGGAGGAGGAGAAAGAAGGAGGAAGAGGAGGGCAACTACAAAAATAAGAGAAGAGGAAGATAAATAAAGTAGAGGTGACAGTGAATAGATGAATGACAAGAAAATGAAAGATATAGGAGTACGAAGTGATAGGAAAGGAATATAGAGGAGAGTAAGGAATATAAGAAAGTAAACGATGGAATGTAGGGAACGATGATTAGAAAGGGAGATAAGGAGGAGGAAGATGAAGATAGCGGGGAAGAGTCAAGATGCTGTAGATAAGAGCTCAGCTGGAGGAGGAGGAGGAGGAGGAGGAGGAATAAATAAGAATAAACGAGGGAAAAGAAGCTCAATGAGGAGATACTTGTGCTCTCCCCGTCGCCGAGTCCACACCAGAGGAATGTTGGCCTCACGTGATGGGCACACCTGTACAGCCACGCGCTGCCCCACACACCTGTGCATGCCCCCCCCACGTGTGTCTGGGACGGGGATGCTGCGTGTGTGTGTGTGTGTGTGTGTGTGTGTGTGTGTTTCTTTCTACCTCTGTGTGCATCTGTATCCATACATCTATCTATCTATCTGTATCCATCTATCTGTGAGTGTGTGTGTGTGTGTTTTTCTACCTTTGTGTGCATCTGTATCCATACATCTATCTATCTATTACCTGTATATGTTTTATTTTCATGTTTTTAACGTATATGTTAAATTTGTGTGTGAGTGTGTGCGTGACTAGTGGACAAAGGGCGTATTTTGACATAACGATCTTTGATCCCATGGCCGTTACCACAGAGACCTGACCCTCGATGCAGCCCACAGAAGAAATGAACAAGAGAAAAACAGCGTATGAAGAAAGAATACAGAATGTGGACCAGGGCTCCTTCACCCCGGTAGTATTCACGACGTCGGGAGGGATGGGACCAAGGGCGCAGAGCTTCTACGCAAGACTCCCCGAAACATTGGCAGATAAGAAACAGCAGCGGAGAAGCAGTGTGGTCGCCTGGATGAGATGCAGGCTGTCTTTCTCCCTCCTGAGGTCAGCCTTGGTCTGCCTGAGAGGAACCAGGTCACCTGCACCCAAAACCACCCACATTGCCGACCTGGACTTTGAGGCGACGGTGGTTGATAGTCGTATCAACCACAGGCTCTGTTAGCTTGAGAGCAATATGTTTCATAATGTTTGTAATACTAGATAAAGATGGTTGTCGGCCACAGTCATTGGCGGGCTGGGGCCAATGAATTGCTTTGTGAAAGGATATGAGAAAAGATACCTCTCACAACGCAACTCTAATGGATGGAGGCCGTAGTTGAAGAAAAAAGTCGTAGCAGTAGTAGTAGTAGTAGTAGTAGTAGTAGTAGTAGTAGCAGTAGTAGTAGTAGCAGTAGTAGTAGTAGTAATAGTAGTAGTGGTAGTAGTAGTAGTAGTAGTAGGAGTAGTAGTAGTAGTAGTAGTAGTAATGGTAGCAGTAGTAGTAGTAGTAGCAATAGTAGTAGTAGAGAGAGAGAGAGATAGAAAGCAAAGCGCCACATACTCTTATCAGTATCAATCTTAAGAGCATTATGCTTAAGACAATGAAGTGAGAGAAAACACAGAAGAAGAAGAAGAAGAAGGAAAAGGAAAAAAAAATAAGACAAAACAGCAGGTAAAAGACATGAGACAGAACAGCACAAAGAAAAAAAAAACATGAACAAGAAAAGCATGATCAAAACAAAAACAAGACAGAAAACGGAACACTCAAAGCGAAACAAACGTGAACTACTATAAACAGGTAGAGGTAAGAGAGGCATATTTTAACCCCTTGACTGCGTATTCCTACAAGAAGACATCACCATGCTACAGGAGTGGAGCAAAAAGTGACTGATACAATTCAATGAAGAAAAATGTAAAGTCTTGCACACCAATACCACATGGGAAACACTCCACTATCCACCACAGAGGCAGAGAAAGACATGGGACTATATGTTACCAGGCTACCAGTGAAAGCCAAATCCATGTCAATCGCAGTGGATGGATTAAGGGTCCCAGGAGCAACGTACATTTTCATCACACCCGGATCTCCTCATCACTCAGAGGTAAGAGATTAGAGAGGGACAGGTGAACTCTTATCAGCTCAATCTTGACTCTTCCCTTCTATCTTCACCTTAAACTCCCTTATCTCCCTTTCTTATCACCATTGCCTTTCCTATATTCCATCGTTTCCGTCCAATATTTCGTACTTTCTTATATATCCCTTTCCTATCATTTCTTACTCCCATATCTTTTACTTTCTCGATATTTATCTTTTCAGTATTCATTCCTATTATATTTATCCACCTCCTCGCCTCTTCTTATTATAGTTGCCCTCCTCCTCCTCCTCCTCCTCCTCCTCCTTATCATCTTCCTCCTCCTCGTCCTACTCCTCCTTCTTGTCATTTATTTTTTCACTATTCATTTTTATTCTATTTCTTCACCTCCTCTCCTTTTCTTATTCTAGTTGCCTTCCTCCTCCTCCTCCTCCTCCTCCTCCTTATCATCTTCCTCCTCCTCGTCCTGCTCCTTCTCCCCCTTCTCTTTCTTTTCCTCGTCCTCGTCCTCCTCCTCCTTCTTATCATCATCCTCCTCCTCGTCCTACTCCTTCTCCCCTTTCTCTTTCTTTTCCTCGTCCTCCTCCTCCTCCTCCACCTCCTCCTCCTCCTCCTCCTCCTCCTCCTCCTCAGCATCACGTGGCACGGTTATTACTAGAAGTTTCCACGCCTTCAGTCAATAAGGAAAACCCAAAAGATAATATTATTAGCTCTTTTTTGCTCTAATTTCATATTCTTCTACTTCAAGTGTTCTCTCTCTCTCTCTCTCTCTCTCTCTCTCTCTCTCTCTCTCTCTCTCTCTCTCTCCACTTATCGGACAAACTAAACATTACTGCACATCTTTTTTACCCTTTTTTTGCCTCCCCCTCCACACACACACACACACACACACACGCGCGCACGCACACATACACTCACATACACAGCATCCATCCTTTCATGACAACGCCTATGAGAGAGAGAGAGAGAGAGAGAGAGAGAGAGAGAGGGGGGGGGAACATTCCGGTTTTGTAACAGCAGATGAAATGCCGTAAAAAGTAAAGAAAAAACAAGTAGGAAAGATCTACTAAAGGTTTCAGGGGCCGTGTTCCCCTGTTTTTCGCAAATAAAACTTTAACAAGGCGTCGAACTAGGATGTTATTTTGGCAGTGGATGTTTGAGTCCCTGACCTAATGGGCAAAAATATGATTTGGTGTCACATGTGGATAATGAAGCACTTATAAGAGTAAATTTAGGGTAAACTTGGCTAAAAGTTAAAGGCACTGTGGGCGAGGCTAGCCCCGCCAACGACAAAGGTGTTGTTGGGTAGTTGGGTGAGGATGATTGTGTGAGGAAGGAAAGGTTGGGTATGGGGGAGGTTGGTGAACCAACAAGGGATGAAACCAGAAACTACTGCTCGCTTACATACATGCAGCATGTACGTACCAAGAGTCACATTTTCCATGTAAAGGATAAGTAATTTCCTTCGAGTAAAGCGGTTTCTCCCAACTGATAGTCCATATAAGGAACATCCATATTTACAGTAGGTTAAATATTGCTACGGTGTGTATGTGTGTGTGTGTGTGTGTGTGTGTGAAGCAGTAAGACATAATTGCTGGTTGGATAGATGATTACTCATACGTCAGAGCTAAACGTCACATCGACGTCACGAGAAGATGATACAGAGTTATATACATAGAGGGTTCCCAGAGCTTGGATTTTGAAGCAACTTAAGGTGACGGATGGCGAGAGAGAGAGAATTTTAATATCACATAGTTATGCCTGCTACTGCTATTATCAAGTTAGCAGCGCCTCGGCGATCCTCTGTCAGATAGACTTGTTATTTTCTTGTCCATTTTTTACCCGCTGATTATTGTTACAGTGGTACATGTCATATACCATCTGAATCGGAAAAATGTGCTGAATTTCAAACTGTAAACGAAAATCTAATGCAATAAAAAGTATATGAATGACAAGGAGTTGAATCCAAAAAGGTGAACAAAAATGTTTATACACTACCATAATTTTTTATCATTATTTTATTGTAGGTATACCTAAGTGCAATAAATTTGTGACCATGATATGCAGCAATGTCTCATCAACACGATTATCGGCTCAGTTTTCCAAAATATCATAATGGTGGCTGACTAATAGTGGTTAAGTGTACACATGTGGAATCATGGAGAGGTCGCCAATCCGTCACCCTATGGCGGCCGACCACAGAGTTAAAGGCAGGAGCAGTGGCTTCACCTCTCACCGTGGCGAGAGATTGGAGTTGAACCCTCTTGTATATAACTCTGTGGAAGATAAGCGGGGCGGGGCTAGCCTCGCTCACAGTTCCTTTAACTTTTAGCCAAGTTTACCCTAAATTTACTCTTATAAGTGCTTCATTATCCACATGTGACACCAAATCATATTTTTGCCCATTAGGTCGGGGTCTCAAACATCCACTGCCAAAATAACATCCTTGTCCGACGCTTTGTTAAAGTTTTATTTGCGAAAAACAGGGGAACACGGCCCCTGAAACCGTTAGTAAGTATAACCAGGCAATGAAAATCAAGGGAAGAAAAATATATCAATTTTACTATTAGAAGAAGAAAAGAAGAAGAAGAAGAAGAAGAAGAAGAAGAAGAAGAAGAAGAAGAAGAAGAAAACGTGGAGAAAGAGTAGTAGGAGGTAAAACGGTAAATATGAGTGCATATGCTATAGCTGCACGTGGCCGCGGTGCTCATCTCCGATCCGTTGGCCCTTGGAGCCTGTGGTAGGTAAGAACCAGTTACCCTGGGACACGGGCCAATGTAAAATCCGGGATTGCTACAGTTTCCCTTCCCCAAATTTCCCCAGGCACCCATTTATCGACCGGTCCGAGAGGGAGGATGAAAAGCTGGGTGAGCTGCACCCCGACTGTCCGACCCGGGATTCGAACCCGGGCCGGCGGAGTCGTAACCAGGCCCGCTGACCACTACTCCACGGAGGAGGAGGGGAGAAAAAAAATGTCTCTTTGAGTGTTGTTGTAAGTAACTCATTTTCTTTTAATTATCTTGGTTATCAATTGGAGAGGTAAGTAAAACTGTAACTCTTATCCTTTGTTTTACGATTATTACTGATATCATTATTATCATTATTATGACTATTATTTTATATTTTCTTTATGAGTGTTAACATTATTGGCTTTATTACTTATGCATTATCACTATTATCATTATTTTTTATTGTTATCATTATTTAGTCTTATCTGTATTTTACCTCAATAAATTATGCTTTGTTTCTTCACACACACACACACACACACACACACACACACACACACACACACACACACTGGATGGAAAGTTACTTAAGGGGAAGAGAGATGAGAACAGTGGTAACCAAAGAGACTATATACTATAGTCTCCTTGGTGGTAACGGACATGAAATCGGAATGGAGAATTGTAGATAGTAGAGTGCCTCAAGGATCGGTATTGGCACCAATACTTTTCCTAGTATATATAAATGATATGCCGGAGAAAGTAAGCAGTTACATGAGCCTGTTTGCAGACGATGCAAAACTGCTGAGACACATAAGAAACAGTAAAGACTGTGAAATTCTGCAAGATGACCTGAATAAGATTAGGGAATGGAGTATGAAATGGGAGATGGAATTCAATGTGAAGAAATGTCATGTAATGGAAATGGAAAAGAGCGAAAGGAGACCAAAATGGACATATAGAATGGGAGATGGAGAAACATTAAAGAAAGTTCAAGAAGAGAGAGATTTGGGAGTGACATTACAGGATAATCAGCAGCCTGAGAAGCATGTTAATAGGATATTCGGTGATACGTATAAAATGGTAAGAAATTATAGGATTAGCATCCATTACATGGATAAGGATATGATGAAAAAGTTAATTACCGCTATGATTAGACCAAAATTGGAATATGCGGAGGCGGTGTGGTCTCCCCATCAGAAGAAATACATAAAACAACTAGAAAGAATACAAAGGATGGCAACGAAAATGGTTCCAGAACTGGAGGGATTGACATATGAAGAAAGGTTAAAGGAAATGGACCTACCAACACTGGAGCGAAGAAGAGAAAGGGGAGACCTAATACAAATTTATAAATTACTGATTAAAACGGAAGAAGTAGATAATGAGCAGTTACTACTAAGAGAAGGAATAAACATCAGGAAAACAAGAGGACACAGTAAAAAAAATTGAGGAAGGGAAGATGCTAGAGAGACATAAAGAAATATAGCTTCCCGCAAATAAATATAGAGGTTTGTAACAGACTAAGTAAGGATGTAGTATCGGCGAAGGGTGTGCATAACTTTAAGGGAAAGTTGGATATCTTTTTAATTTCATGGTGCTACCTACACATGTATTAATAGTTGTATAGTCACACTCTGTCCTGCCTGGGGGTTGGGATGGCATGTTCCTCCCTTCTCCCTTGTTGTTTACCTGCAACAATAAACTATCAATCAATCAATCAATCAATCAAATACAGATACGGAGACGGGACCACCCGAGCGTAAGCCCAGGCCCTGTAAAACTACAACTAGGTAAATACACACACACACACACACACACACACACACACACACACCACACACGCACACACGCACGCACACTCGCACCCACGCACGCAAGCACATAAGAACATAACATAAGGCGCCTGCTAGAGGTGGGTAAGCCTATACAAGGCAGCTCCTTTAAACCTAACCCAACCTAATCTCACTATCCGTATATTTATCTAATCTCTTTTTTTTTTACTGTATCAGTCGTATTGACACTCACAGCATGACTACAAAGCCTGTTCGACTCATCCACCACTTTGTTGGTAAACCAGTTCTTGCTTATGACCTTGCTGAGTCAGAATTATCCAATTTAAACCAATTACTCCGTGTCCTACCCGGTTCTCTTAACATCAGAGCTATATTAATATCACCCTTATCAAATCCCTTCATCCATTTTTAAACTTTGATCAAGTCTCCTCGTACCTTTCGCCTTTCTAGAAAATGCAAGTTTAATTGTTTGTCTTTCCTCATATAGCAAGTTTCCTAACCCGTTTAACTCTCTTTGTCCTCCTCCTCCTCCTCCACTTAATCACACACACACACACACACACACACACACACACACACACACACACACACACACACACAAACAAACAAACAAACAATCACACACAAAAAAAATAATTCCAGGTAGCTTGAAGGCATAGCCAAACTACCAGGCAATACAGGAAAACCCAAAGCAAGTATGGACGGGTAAAACCATTGCATGTAACAGAAAAAATATTGACATTCTTTCTTCGTTTTTCGCAAGACTTCTAGTTATTTCTTTGTTATATTCATACATCTATATATTTATTTGTACCTGGTTTATTCTCTCTATACCCTTTTTTCATTGTGTTATTTATTATTATGTCATCTATCACATCTTATCTAATGTTTATTTGCTTGTTTTATCATATTCTCTCTCTCTCTCTCTCTCTCTCTCTCTCTCTCTCTCTCTCTCTCTCTCTCTCTCTCTCTCTCTCTCTCTCTCTCTCTCTCTATCTATCTATCTATCTATCTTTTCAGTCGGGTGCCACCTTCACAGGGAGAACACCTAACTTTTCCTCTGCTGCACCTCAGGTCAACGCCAGGTCACCCGTTCAGGTCAACATTTGCACCACCGCCTTCCATCCTGCCCTCTGCTTGTTCCTGGGTCTGTAGCTGTGTTTAGACGTCCTTTTGCTTCCTTGCTGCGTCCTGTGCTTTGAGTGTTGTATGTGTCAACGCGACCTATTTTCGGATCCTCTTTCGGGTGCGCTAGATCGTCTCAGTAGACATAAAAATCGACTTGTGCTTCACTGAACGGATAATTACTAATATAATTACTCCTATACTTGATTTTACACTCTTCACATAGAAATCTGTTTAACAAAGACACATATTCACACAACAGTGATACACCAATTCCGTGTAGTTATTAAATATATCCTTGTCTGAAGTTGTATCTAAGCGACACCCGTGCCGTGCCCCTTCTGACTAGCGGCTGCTTTTACTGGCCTGAGCCGGCCTGAGACTTGATTCTGAATTCCCAGTGTGAAATCCGAGCAGCTAATACTCCTTGTCTCCTCCTGACTTTATCCCAAAATTATTTTTTCTGTGTAGCTTAGGGCCCAGTCACACTGACTTTAGCTAGAGTCACACTGACTATACAACCTACTAACGACCAGCCGCGACCCCAACATGCTGCGATTCACACCCACCGCTTCCCGACAACATAGGTGGCAGAGTAGTCGTGCGACCGAACGGTTACTGGCGGTCGTTTAGTGTCCGTCCAGTGGGTGGCCGGACGGCGACTAGGACCAGTACGCGTCCTGTCGCAATGAGAACGGCGATCTTCCTTAACGACCTGCTGCTGACGTGCTCTGCACTAGGAGTATTTTCCGTTCATACGCTATTATCAGTTGTTACAGTAATATTATCATCCAGTTATATTTCACATTTCTCATTCTTATTTCTGTAAATTATTTGTGAAAAAATATATATATATATTTTTTTTTACGTTGTTGCCTATTGCGCCGGTAGGCATCTTCCCGGTGGGGCCTGATGGTCGGCCCAAGGCTTCTTCCAGGTGGGGCCTGATGGTCGGCCCAGCCCGTTCTGGCGCAGGCGAGTGTTTATAGTGGCGCCATCTTGCATTTGCTCATGCTGCCCCCCGGAACTCGTTCTTGATTCGCTTGGACGGCTTCCTCTAGAGTCCGGGTTGATGGGTGGTCTTCAGGACAGCATGTGGGTAGTTTTAAGCCACTCGGCGGTGACTGAAAAATCCGAGTGGTAGCGTGGAGATTCGAACCCGCGTCGTCCATCATGCGGCGAATGTGGGTCCAGTACGCTATCACTTCGGCCACCGCCTACCCATTCTTATAAAGGTAATAAAAGTATTCTGTGCTTCACTGCAGCAAAAAACGGATGTTTGTGACACCCCCTATGTGCCGCAGACATGCAAAAAATGGTGGCTGTCAGTCATGGCCCATGACTGACAGCCGCTGCCCGCTGGTGCCAGGTGGTGGAGACAGGAGGAAGGGGGGGAGGGACGTTACGTCATGTACTTTACACGTATTGTAGGACGACCCTTGACAAAATCATGATTTTACGGACTGGTTTTGTGATTGACGGAAAAATGCGCTTACTACAAATTTAAAATACTGAATTTCATCTGCTTTACCATTCAAACAGCCAAATACGGAACAATAGGCGTTCCGTATTGGTTCCAAACGGAACGCAGCATCTCGCTCTCCAATACAGAACGAATCCGTATTGTAAAGAACGACTGGCAGCCATAGGTGTGTCCCTCAGGCCTCAGTTCTTGGCCCAGTGCTGTTTATATTTTACATCAATGACAGTGACGTTGGACTCAAGAGCCTCATTAGTAAATTTGCTGACGACACAAAGATTGGTAATTCGGTCCTCTCTGACGAAGATTTGCATAAAATTTCAGCTTGGTCTTATAGATGGGAGATGCCCTAATATAGATAAGTGCCAGGTTCTTCAAATTGGTACAAAAAATAAGAGGTTCGATTATGAAACGTGTGGCGTTAAGCTCAAAGGCGTTCAGTGTGTCAAGGACCTGGGCGTAAAAATTGCGTCAAACTTCAAATTCTCACAGCAATGCATCGATGCAGCTAACAAGGCAAACAGAATGCTGGGCTTTATTAAGAGAAACTCCTCATTCAAGAATAAAAATGTAATACTTCCACTATACAATAGTTTAGTTAGACCCCATTTTGAATATTCGGTACAGTTTTGGTCTCCCCACCACGCAAGGATCACTGCTAAATTAAAAGATGTACAACGTAGGACAATAAACACGACCTTCTTGCGCAACAAACCTTAGGACGAAAGGCTCTCATCCCTTAAGCTGTTCTCTCTAGAAAAACGTCGCCTCCGAGGAAAACTGATCGAAAGCTTCACAATATTCAATGCTTTTACGAATGTAGACAAATTCAAATTGTTTTTGATCGATGACACGTTCCGAATGAAAAATAATGGCACAAAACTTCAGTGTAAACAAATAACTTCAGACTGCACCAAATTTTTCTTCACCATCGTTGTAACACGAGAATGGAATAAACGCCCACCTTCAGTGGTTCAGTGCAGTATGATTAATACTTTAAAAACAAGCTCGACCACCACTTCCTTCAATTTGATATTCAATAAAGTCGAAATGCAATGTCTTGGTGGCATTAGATTTAATATGATTTCACTTAGATTTAAGGACGGACTACCTAGCCTGGGCCACAGGGTCTGTTTGGTCTGAATATCTATGTAAATCCATCTCTCTCTCTCTCTCTCTCTCTCTCTCTCTCTCTCTCTCTCTCTCTCTCTCTCTCTCTCTCTCTCTCTCTCTCTCTCTCTCTCTCTCTCTCTCTCTCTCTCTCTCTCTCTCTCTCTCTCTCTCTCTCTCTCTCTCTCCTTTCCATCTCCTCGTTCGTGTTGCAAAATGAACATCTTGAGATGAAGACTGACGTGAGAGGAGGAGGAGGAGGAGGAGGAGGAGGTACAACAGGAGGGGTGTAGGTAGGTTGGTCTCTTTGTCACTGTTACCAGCACGTGTCTTGCAATAAAACAATCAGCTGAGTGAGTAACCCTCTTCACGATTTCTCTGTTTGCTCATTTAAGCCTGCCCCTCGTGAAGTAATTATGTTCATTTAAAAGAAGAAAACGTGACGCGAGAGCCTACTTGTGGATGCCACGACAAGACAGTGTTAACCCGGTAGCAGCGACGGGCCAAATTTGTGGCTTTACTACGTACGGATGGATAGTAGTTTCGTAGGAATAATGTTAAGATTTCAATTATAAGACCACCACCATTCTATTGCAGTTCCTAGAGACTTGAGAAACGAGATACGAAAATGAACACGAGGAAAAAGAAAGGCAGAAGAAACATCCTTGCTTGATTATTTTAGATGCTCGCGCTTACACACACACACACACACACACACACACACACACACACGGGGCAGCCTCCCACCAAGCAGTACTAAGAGAGCAACATGTGCGGCACTTGATCATTCCTCGTCTCGGGCGGAGCGGGCAACAGGATTTTACGCAACATAATAGAGTGTTCTTAAAGTTTTTGAGTGTGTTGTCAGAGGGACTATTGTACAAATGACACCATCCGTCTTGCTGATAGCTCTATATAGGATTGGTGAGTGTGAAAGCCACGAGCGGAGGAAATAAGATGATAGCAAAACCCCGGGAGGCAGGGTGTGGAGACGGATGGTGTGAGGTTGAGATGAGGTGCAAGGAATAAGGTGTAAGTATGTGCTGAGGACCCTGGGAGCTGTATTGATGATGTGCTGATGATGGGGTGTGAGCGCGTGGGAGTGCGTGGGTGTGGGTGCATCGAGGGAGCGGGGGTGAGGCTTGATGAGGGTGCTTGCGGCGTGATCGATGTTGCGTTGGTAATGAGGGGAATGTGGATTGCGGGTGTGTGGATCGCTCTGTGCCTAGTTCAGTACAAGAGGAGGAAGGAAGTGAGGTATGCGTACAAGGTTACGCCATTATGAGGAAGCGAAAGCGAGAAAGATAGAGAAAAGAGACAAGATTCGTATTATGACTCACAAAAGAGTAACTACACGGGCGGGGACAGCGTGCAATTTGCTTGATAGGGCGGTACACACACACACACACACACACACACACACACACACACACATACACACACACACACACAAAACTTCCCCATATCCACACACACAACTAATACATCTCCACCACATTTTAAGGAACCTTCAGGCACAGAAACTGACGAGGCAGCAGCGGCGCCGACAGAACGCACCCTATCACCCTTTTTTCACCCCTCCCAGCGGTAGCCTCGATTACCTCATGAGCCACCACCGCCATCCATCACTCCACCTCCTCCCCTAATCTGTCATCATTCTAGACCCTCCTTTCACCCTCGAAGCGGACTTGATAGCATGGGTTTCCTCTGCATATATTAGGAACGAATGTAACCGGGGAGGGGCTAAGGGGCTAAGCGTCGGGGTGAGGACCTGGGCTGCCTTGTTTGGGTCTAGGGACTGTGTTATCACCTGCGTCTCGAGGAGCAGATCTATCCTGCCATTATTTACCTGATTTCCCGGGTGTTATATGGCGGACCCGTGCCCCCCGCGACCCAGGGAAGGCAAAATATGGTCAAGATGGTGATTTGCTACTATTTCTGCTACTGCTACTACTGCCTCACCGCTACAAATACTACATCGATGTCTAAAACTACAATAATTCACTTTTACTGCTACAACTTTTTTTTTTACATCAAAGGATACGGCTCAAGGGCAACAAAAAGGGTACCAAAAAAAAGCCCGCTACTCGCCGCTCCCACAAAAGTAAAAAGTAAAGAGTAGCCAAAAGACTGCCCCTCTTTCTGCTACTACTACTGCTATCTCTATTACTACTACTACTACTACTACTACTACTACTACTACTACTACTACTACTAATAATAATAATAATAATAATAATAATAATAATAATAATAATAATAATAATAATAATAATAATAATAATAATAATAATAATAATAATAATAATAATAATATCCCTATTACTACTGCTACTACTATTTTACCTTCGCAAGCTAAACCGAGTCACGAAACAAACGCTGGGTCAATGGAGAGTAACAATACATGGAAGTGGCTCCTCTATCTCCTCCTCCCTCTCATCCTGGAGCTGTCCGGACCTCCAGGTGCCCCACCGTGACTCCGGGATTAACGGTGAACGAGCCACTATTTTTACTCTCCAACGAGCCTTCTCTCTCTCTCCTTTCTTTCCTTGCGCTTACTCCTCCCGACTCATTTCCTTTCTTTCAACAAGCCTGCTCTCTCTCCTTTCTTTCCTTTCGCCTACTCCTCCCAGGTAATTTCCTTCATTCTTACTCTCCAACAAGCCTGCTCTCTCTCCTTTCTTTCCTCTCGCCTACTACTCCCAGGTCATTTCCTTCATTTTTACTCTCCAACAAGCCTGCTCTCTCTCCTTTCTTTCCTCTCGCCTACTACTCCCAGGTAATTTCCTTCATTCTTACTCTCCAACAAGCCTGCTCTCTCTCCTTTCTTTCCTCTCGCCTACTACTCCCAGGTCATTTCCTTCATTTTTACTCTCCAACAAGCCTGCTCTCTCTCCTTTCTTTCCTTTCGCCTACTACTCCCAGGTCATTTCCTTCATTTTTACTCTCCAACAAGCCTGCTCTCTCTCCTTTCTTTCCTCCCGCCTACTACTCCCAGGTCATCTTCTTCCTTTTTACTCTCCAACAAGCCTGCCATCTCCAACGTTGAAAATGGAGGACACGCCCATGAATCTGCTCTCGTCGTCCCCGAGGAAGTCAGTCTTGCAAATGACGAGCCAAATCTTCAAATGTCACACGTTCCTGTCGAAGAGGCCAAGAATACAGATGGCTTGAATCACAGTACTGAGCTCGTTCCAGTTGACGGAATCTCTGACACTGACGAGGACAATCTACAATAATGACCACGATATGCTCTACTCCTGCCCCCCCCGGCTTCCTCAACCCTGGCAGGTTCTCTTGGTCACCGGCGGTTATTCGGTCCGAAGCTCTGGTTCAATTTCTCTTCGAGCCCGGAGCATCTTGCACCAAACCGCGCCGTATTTTTCACGTTTCTTAAAACTTTTCTATCTATCAGTAAATTTATCCTAAAGGTACTATAGTATTTCCATTTGAAACTGGCCGGCGGGGTGTAGGCCTATGCGGGTCAGCCCCGCCCCACATATCTGCCACACACTCTCAAGACTTCTCGCTTCCTCTCATAATATGTCAGCTACTAATACCTTCAAATTAATTTAATTAAATGATTGGATAATCTAATAAGGTCATAGTGTTGAGATTGTTTCGCTTTTAGGATAATTACAAAGATTTTGTATAAATACCCCGACACTGAACAACGTTGGAATACAACGTTGTCCAGTGTCGGGGTATTTATACAAAATGGAAATACTATAGTGTTTGAATGAGTGTGTGTGGGCGTTATGCGGTACTGAATAGCCTACACGTGCCGTGCGTGTTCCACTACAAGCAACTCTGATCTCGATTTGTTTGTCCTTCACACACACACACACACACACACACACACGGGTTTATAGGCTTTGGGCGGGCGGGCGAACGAGTCCACAAACGTACGTATGGGGTCTTGCAAAACAGAGTGGGTTGCATCTCGGCGGTGCTTAAGAACACACATATTTGACAAGGCTTTCGTAGGAGTTCCGGGCAGTTCCAGGGGTAGTTTTATGACCCTGGTGGTAGTTTGACCCTTCCTCTGTACCATGAACCTAGAAAAACACTCATGAGAACCCGACTGATTTCCTTTTTGGCCTTTGGAAATAGTTGGTGTGAGGGGCGGCAGGGTCTGAGCATACCGACCAAGATCCGCCCCGAGAATTATTTATGTTATGGACGAAGGCGGTGGTGGTGGTGATGGTGGTGATAGTGGTGGTGGTGGTGATGGTGGTGAGGACAGAAAGAGGGGGACAGAATATCAGTTTTGTTGTTGTTGGTGGTGGTGGTGATAGTGGTGGTTGTTGTGGTGGTGTTGAGGACTAAGAGGGGGAGAGAATATGAGTTTTGGTGTTGGTGATGGTGGTGGTGGTTGTAGGTCTATTCAAGGCAGCTCCTGTAACCAACCTGTTCCTGTCCTGTTTTGTTTATCTGTCTATCTATCTAGCTATTTTTTTCTTGTGTGTCTATCGTACTGACACTCACCACATAACTGACTGACTGACTGACTGACTGATTAACTGACTGACTGACTGATTTACTCTTCCTCCTCCTCCACCTCCTTCTCCTCTTTTTCTTCATCATTAGTATTATCTTTCTTTTCCTCTTTCTCCTAATCTTCTTCTCCCTCCTCCTCTTCCTCCTCCTTTTTCTTCTTCTTTTTCCATATATCTTTGCTTTACTACTCTATAATTTCTCCTGACTGGATGACTCTCTCTCTCTCTCTCTCTCTCTCTCTCTCTCTCTCTCTCTCTCTCTCTCTCTCTCTCTCTCTCTCTCTCTCTCTCTCTCTCTCTCTCTCTCTCTCTCTCTCTCTCTCTCTCTCTCTCTCTCTCTCTCTCTCTCTCTCTCTCTCCATCTGAGTGACGTCATCTCGCCGCTAACTCAGGTAAGGATGAAGAGGTAATTAACAGGTAACCCGGTAGCACTTTGATCCCGTCTGACTCACCTGTACCAGCGACGGGACAAATTTTCGCCAAGACATAAACCCCCAAAAATAGAAGATGCATAAACTGATCACGTATGCGTTGATATATATTATGAATTGGCTTGCTGGAGTGATGATTTTGTTTCTTATTTTTCTCGCTTAGAGGGAAGGGCCCTTGAGAAACATTATCCCCGCAGCTACCGGGTTAAGTCTATCAGAGAACAAATGACGAAGAGATTAAGAGGTTGGGGGTGAGTAATGAACAATAGACGAGTGAACGAAGATAAGTGAATGAGACTATTTATATGAAATGTAAGATACACCAACTCTAAAAACTATCGCAGCATAGAGTGAACGATAAGTTATGGAAAGATGAGAATAATGTAATATGCCCTATTCGCATGTCTTAGGGGCTATTACACTGGGCAAATTTTCCGTGGATCTTCAGTCAAACCACAATTTCCGCTGGCGTGGTTCTCATTTGTTTCTTGTTATTGCTGGTGCTGATGATGGTGAGTAATACCGTCGTCCTTCGGTGAAATCTACCGTAGTTTTGGAAGATCGTGGACACGTCAGAAAACCACGAAAATATATATGAGAACCACGCCAGCGGAAATCGTCGTTTAACTGAAGATCCACGGAAAATTTGCCCAGTGTAATAGCCCCTTTAATATCTACCGTCACTGGTCTCAAAGTGTTTAAACTAGAAAGCATAGAACAGCAACGTGTGAAGCCTACATACATTACCCTCAACTGCTTCTTTTGTCTGGCATTAATTCCGTATTTAGCTGCCATTCGTTTGTTCAATCGCTATTTGTTTTATATTGCTTGGAAGGTTCAAATGACAAGAAACTACCTTCTCCGTTGTTGTATTTCTTCACCAATAAGTTGATAAGTCAATCACGAATACTAGAAGAGACGCGAATAAGAACGTGTTTATGTATGGATAGGCTGGGAGAGCAGGAGAGGAAAAGTTAGAGAATGTTATTAATTAGTGGGAAGGGTAAAAGAAGGAAAAAGTTAAAAAAAAATGTGTATTGAGATGGACTGGTTGTAAGAGAAAGGGGAAAAATGAAAATTATATGAATTTATGGGAAGGGTAAGAAAAGGAAAAGAATGTGTATATGGATTGGTTCGAGAAGTAGTAAAAAATAAATAATGCGAATGGGTCGAGGGTAGGAGAAGG